>NW_006776681.1:753964-791034 GCF_000442215.2 Lipotes vexillifer
AGAGCGGTTGTTTTTGTTAGTTGCTAAGTGATTACCATGAAATCTCACTGGTTTAGACAATTTGCTAGAGCGCATACCAACTATTCTTAAGGAAATGCTTGATTTACTTTCAGGTACTGTGCTAGCCAGACATCTGTTGAGGAAACGTTGGCCAGTATTGATCTTTAGGGGGCCTGGTTTTATAAAAACGTAGGAATGGTTTGTGAGAAGCGCATCAGTTACTTGGAAAAGTTGTTTAGAAATGCTTGAGTTTTAATACTTGGAAAAGTCTTCTTGTTCATACTTTATTTTGTTGTTAAATCTGTTTATCCAAAGAAGTATAGAAAGTCGCCATCTCCATGGGAATTTCAGGAAGCATTAAGAATAACAAGCCGTGTTTGCTTTCGGGAAGTGCACCAGTAAGATAAATGTTCCAGTAGGGTTAGAAACCCTGAAAATTTTATTTCCATTCTGTTTAATTTGGATTTTTCTCAAAGGTGTAATAATGCTTAGGAGAGATACAGCTCATCAGACTTTCACATCAGCTGGCTGAACATCATAAGTACAGAGATAGCTATTTTTCCTGTTAAAGTTTTTTTAATTCATTTAAAATTTCATCCAGAGGCAAATTGTACATGAGGAATCTTTGATTTATTATGACTTTCCCTATTTGCATAGTTTCATGTATATCAACAGATTTTTTCACATTCTGTGAGCAATATTTGTGGTAAGATAGCATTTCTGTTATTTATCTAGTTATTAGCAATATGTGATTGTACGGAAAGAATAACCTAAGCCTAGTACTGCTTTGCTCGTTAAACAGAAGCTTCACTGACTCTGACGTGCTTGTGCCAACATGATTTTGCCTTTAGGTTGGCATGGACAGAGCCCTCAGCCAGCTTTCTGTGCCTTTGGGACAGTTACGGGAAGAGGTTCTGGTAAGTCCCCAGGTGCCGGTAAACAGTCTATATATATAAAGCACGTTACGCTTGTTTGCCTTCTCCAAGAAGAACTCCTTTAATGTGTTAGGTTGTTGTGGTGGTTGTTTAATGGTCCATGATTATAGTACTCACCTTCAAAACGGGTGAAAATGATTCTCTACTTTTTGCATGTGATATTACAGCCTAAAAACATGTTTGGTTTGAAGACGACAGATCGTCAAAGAGTAGACACCTTTAAATGTCAGGGAGGAAAAGAAAGGTATTTCAGAATTTAACTTGTTAATACCACCTCCCCCATCTGTAAGTGGTCTCCAGCTTAGAACTGGCTGACGTATAGTTTAAAATTTGTAATTTTACAAGTGTTTTCCCAGACAGTGTTTTACATGTGGTTAGGTTCCTGGACCAGTCTACAAAAGCTGTTTAACCCCTGTATGTAACTGAAGGATAATGTAAATATCACGTAACGCCTAGTTTCTGGGAGAAACTTCCTGTGGGAATGGGACTGTCTGCCTGTAAGCCTTGAGGACAGGGACCCCATCTGGATGAACAGTGGAGGGGGAGTTTTGGCATCACCTCTGACAGGAGACCGTGTGGCCTGCCCTCCCCTCACCCACTCGTCTGCGCTAGGCACCCCGACCTCCATTGTCCCTTAGTTGTGATGCACTGCACCATCACCTCCTGTGTGTGTCACCACTGGACCACGCCAGATCAAGTGGCCTCATGCACCTTGCCCCGAGATAGCGCCTGGCACGTGCGAGGCTCTCAGTAGGTAACGTAGGTAAAGAGGCCCTGCCTGGATAGAACTGAAGGAAATGCAGGGTAATGGGAGTGTCAGAGCTGAGAAGTCCCGAGGAGGGGTAGGCGGGAGAGACTTCATAAATGGAGAGATAAGTCTTGAGCTGTGCCTTGAACTAGCAGAAGTGTTTGAAAGTGTGTCTTTGAATTTTACAAAAGCTCATTACAGTGCTTTTCGTTGGAGGGGAAGGAAAGGGGTTTGTGGCCCGCTGCTGGGCTGCGCGGCAGCTTCTGCGTGGCTCTCCTGCCTCCTCCTCGGGGCTCCCTCACCTCCCAGCCTCGTGGCTGACCTCTCCTGGGCCTCAGCCTGGGTTAACCTCCCACTCTTCTCTGTGCGGTCTCTCCGCTCTGCTGACCTGTGCTTTGAACTTCCTGGGCTACTCTCACGCCTCCGGGCTCTAGTCCTGCCCTGCCACCTGCCAGTACCACATCACCTCCCTTATTCTGCAGCTGTCTTTATAGCCACCTTTCTCCTCACCAGCCACAGACCTCATCTGCCTTTTTGACCTCAACTCACGACGCTGCTCTGAGATTCTACGATCATTGAGGGATAAGACTGTTTCTGTCTAATTCATCATTGTAGCCTCACTGGCTACCACAGTAGCTGACATTTAATAGACATTCCATAATGTTTATTGAATGAATGAATTCACCTCTCTATAAAATTTTTGTGATTTATCTAGTTTATTCTGATTGTTTCCATTACCTTCATTTTGGCCTCAATTCTTCATACTTGGCTTAATTTATTAGCTTCTGGACATGTTTCTCCACCTATGACCGCTGCCTTTTCCTGGCTATTCTGTTCCTTACTTCTTGATTCCTACCATCCCCCAAACAGCATTTCATCAGGAAATATCAGTGCTTCAGGATTCTCTAGTTCCCTAAAATGTGTAGAATCTAAAGTCCTCCTAAATCAGCCCCTCCCTGTTTATTTCTACTCCTCTGCAAAATGAAGTCTGCAGTGCGCCCGGGTGCATGCCTCACCCACCCTGAGTGTGCGCCGTCAGTTGTGTCTTCCCACCTTTGTCTTCTGATAACCTCCTCTCCACCATCGTCAGCTTCCAAAGGTTCTCAGGGTCAGACTCAAGTCCCATCCCCTGTGCCAGACTCTCCTATCCTTTGATTCAGATGATTTCTTGAACGACATTGACGGTACATGTATTATTATTCCTTCGGCCGTTAATCCTCCATAACCTTGGCTTTATATGTCATTTTGCCCCCAAACCATGAGTGCCCTCGACAGCAGTTGTATCTGATATTATGTATTTTTGTCAATATCTGCATAATACCAGCCCGAAGATAAAATTAAGTTCTGTGAAATTTAATTAAATGTGTAAGTTTCGTAATGTCACAAAACAGTTTCTGCTGTATGTTTTCTTTTAAAGAGTCTTAGGTCATCTGTCAGTGAAGGAATTCGGGCAGTAGATGAACGAATGTCTAAACAAGAGGACATTAGGAAAAAAAAGGTAGGTTGCACATGGCTTCATGGTAACACCTTGGAGTTAACGGCGCTTCCGCGCATGTGGTCTGATTTATTTCCCTCGGTACCTTTGCAGAAAGGAAGTGTGGGGTCTCTCCTTATTTTTAGGCATCAGTGTTCAGCAAAGTTCGCGAGGGGTTGAGCCAGAGTTGGAGCCCAGGTCTTTTCATTCCTGGGCTGATTAAGGTCCTATTAATAAGAGGGGTATGCTAAAGTAACTAAGAGAAGAAAAAAGCAAAGAAAATCGCATATTCTTCTCGTGCGTTAATTTATTCACGACGGCATTAAAATTTTTAAAGAAAACTGTAGATTTCTTATGCTGCATGCCACCTAAAAGCCCTTCCCTCATGTCTTCTCACACTTTTCAGTACTATGAAAGCGGTTTTTCTCAAAGCCTTTTTCTGTGTATCTATATATACTTACGCTTATAATGTCATGTCAACTGTTTGAAATAGTAAGACAGAATTTTAGATGTACCCAAGTGGTCACAAAATTAACATTCCTCAATTTTTCCAAAAGAAGAAACAGTAATAACTGGTATCTGTGAAACACTTTACAGTTTAACAGGCATATAACTAATTTCTCAGCACCCCTATAAAGAAAATATTAAAATTTTAGAGATTAGGGAGTAAGTGGGCTTTCTAAGACCAACTCTTCCAATGTTCTACTGCAGGTTGAAAAAGTAGTGTGTTGCTCTCTCATTCTGCCACGTTTATTTCTTCTTTTGTTTCCACTTGTTAACTGTACCTCTGCATACACCTACTTTTACATTTTACTGGTCCTGTGTTTTTTTGTTTTTGTTTTGTTTTGTTTTGCTTTGTTTTGTTTTTGCGTTATGCGGGCCTCTCACTGTTGTGGCCTCTCCCGCTGTGGAGCACAGGCTTCGGACGTGCAGGCTCAACGACCAAGGCTCACGGGCCCAGCCGCATGTGGGATCTTCCTGGACCGGGGCACGAACCTGCGTCCCCTGCATCTGCAGGCGGACTCTCAGCCACTGCGCCACCAGGGAAGCCCCGTGGTCCTGTGTTTTAATTTTATTATCTGACTTTAAGGATGTAATGGCAGAGTTAGGATTAGAATTTGAGACTTCTGATTCTAGCCTGGTGCTCTTTCAGTGTTTTCTAAATTTATTAGCATATTTTTCAAAATCTCAAGGGAGAGAAGCCTATTTGAGAAACCTTTTGTTTAATTCTCCTTTAAATATCAGCTTTCGTCCAAAGATTTCAAGAGTGCAGTGCCTTTCTAGAAAAGATTGTAAGCTTTGTGAGAGCAGGGAATTTTTGCCTGTTTTTATTCACTCATGTCCTCACTGTCTAGAAGAATGCCTGGTGCATGATAGGTGCTCAGTAACTATTTGTTTAAATTTTTTTTTGTCTTTTTTTTTTAATTAATTTTTATTGGAATATAGTTGCTTTACAGTGTAGTGTTAGTTTCTGCTGTACAGCAGAGTGAATTAGTTATACATATATCCACTCTTTTTTCGATTTCCTTCCCATTTAGGTCACCACAGAGCATTGAGTAGAGTTCCCTGTGCTGTACAGTAGGTTCTAGTAACTGTTTAACGAATGACTTTCTTTTTGTTCTTTTAAGGATGAGAGTTTTTATAATGTTCCTCAACCTCTTTGATAATATTTATTGTGTAATAGTGTCTTTAATGAATTGACGCTTAGACGTATAATTGTGTCATATGCATGTAAATAGGATAAAGATGATCAGAAACTAAAATTAAAACATGAAAAAAGGGTCATAAGAAAATAAATGTAGTGCCCATACAGGGGTTCGTTTAAGATGGGGAAAAGAAAGAAGGAATAAAAGTGCAGGAAATGAGAAAACAAAAAAAGTCTAGTTTTTTTCCTTTTCTTAACTGTTAACTTGTAATAGAATATTGACAGTGCTTCTTCTAGGCAGCTAAGATTAAGATTTACGTTCTTGGGGATTCAGTGTTCTGTAGAAGTGTTCAAAATGTAGAGTGCGCTGCACACTTCAAGTTGGCTTTTGGCTTTGTATTTCCCTGCGTTTAGAATGGGGAAATAAGATAATTAAAATTAAACATCATGATAACTTTTTTTTGGCTTCATTTTTATTTTTATAGATATGTGTGTTGAGGCTTATACAGGTTATTCGATCAGTTGAGAAAATTGAAAAAATCTTAAATTCTCAACATTCTAAAGAAACATCTGCACTAGAAGCAAGCAGGTAAGTATTTTTTACTAAATATCACATAAATTAGTACTTCACACCCAGGCTACTTTTTTTTTTTAGTTAAAACTCATTTCTGAAAGAGAAGAAAAGCTGTCTATGGCTCAGTGTTTTTGAACGTAGCTTATGAAAAGTGGAGGGCATGAGATGGTAAAGTTTATAATACATCCTTCTACAACCTTTGTGGCGATGGACCACTGTTCCAACACATCACCTTACAGGGAGTCAGAGGAGTGCTTTCAGTGGAAGATTTTTATCTTTGGAATTGCCTTATGTAAGCACTGGCAAAATCCTTTGGTCTTCCAGGTATGGAATGGCTTTCATCTTTCATAAATTTATGTAGACATGCCCAGAGTATCACCATTCATGTATCTTGCACCAGCATTGTAGCATTAAGAAACAGTATAGGACACATTTAGTTAAAATTTATAAACAGGGGAAAGAAAGCTTGTGAAATTAGAAAAACATGACCATTTCCTTTGTTACACTGTGACTGTCTTATTACCTTCCTAGTGTGAATTCTAAATCAGCCAGGTAGATGAGTGGCTCAGAAAATGAGTAGATCACACCAGCACCGTGGTGCCGTGGGAGGAGCACAAGTTTGTGCTGCATCTACCATTGGGCAGCCTGAGTCATGGAACCTCAACTCCCTGTGTCATGGGCAGCGTAAGGCTAATAGTAACTCCACTGGCAGGGCTGTCTGACAGTCAGCTCGGTAGCCCGCACCCGGCATGTCGTAGGCCTTCACACATCTAATTTGGGTCTGACAAGAGCTTCTCCTAAAGTCAAGTGCACAGCCATAACATTTTTCCCTGAGTAATATTGGATAATCTGCTGCAAAACCAACCAAAGCCAAATTGAATATACCTATACCAAAGTCTTACCATACGATAAAGGCATGTTGGATTTCTTAATTTTAGGAATTAAAATGTTAGATTTGGGAGCACCTTAAAGGCAGTATGCTCCATATCTCTCGTATAGATTGAGGAATGCGGCATCCAAAAAGGAAGTGATTCTCCTGTCCTGGGTCTCTACTTCGTTTCATAATCAAGATGTACAAACAGGTGGTCAGCACCTGCCGTCTCTGTCCCTTCAGCCCCCCGCCCTCGCGCTCCTGCCCTTACCTGCGCTGACCAGCGTCTCCGCTGCCGTCCCTTCTGACCCGCCCCTTCTGACCCATCCGGTGGAGCCGTTTGTCTTGAGCTGCTCCGTGTCTCTCTCGCCCTCAGCAGCATTGGCAGCTCCTGCCGACTTGTCCGCACTTGACATCCGCCATACCTGCCTCCCTGTTTTCTTTCCACTTGGGTCCGTTCCTACTCCCTTCCTCACTGATGGCTTTTTCTATGATACTATTCCTTTGCGATGTTCCATCTTTTTTTTTTCTCCCTTTTGGCCACACTGCACGGCATGTGGTATCTCAGTTCCCCAACCAGGGATCGAACTGAGGCCCCCTGCAGCACAGAGTCTTAACTGCTGGACCGCCAGGGAAGTCCCTCAGTGTTCCATCTTTAATGTAATAGATATTATGCTGTTTCTTGCTCAGAATCACCTTTGAGTACTTTTAAAAAATTCAGGTCAGCAACTTTGAGCTGTAGAGAAGGGAAAACCAGGGCAATGTAAGTGAATGGTAACTACAGCATGCTTCTTAGTCCAAGAAACGTTTAGATAATTTATAATTAATAGATCCACACTAGGTTATTCAGGAAAGAGGGATTAACCTTTTGGGTTGGTCTTACAGGGGAATTGCTCTCCCTCTAAACTAGTTTTTTGGGTTTTCTCTTTTTTTTTTTTTTTTTTTTTTGCGGTACTCGGGCCTCTCACTGTTGTGGCCTCTCCCGTTGCGGAGCACAGGCTCCGGACGCGCAGGCTCAGCGGCCATGGCTCACGGGCCCAGCCACTCCACGGCACGTGGGATCCTCCCGGACCGGGGCACGAACCTGTGTCCCCTGCATCGGCAGGCAGACTCTCAACCACTGCGCCACCAGGGAAGACCTAAACTAGTTTGAATGCTACAGATACAGGACTGGATAGACCTGAAGTGGATAGTATTTCATTTCCTTGTCATGTGGATTTTTTCCCCTCACTCACTGATAGGTCACCATTAGATATAGGATGCCTCAAGAGAAGCCCAGCAGATGCTTCAGTGCCTTTACATATTTCTTCTTTTGCTATTTAACTTCCTTTTGAGTGGTATTGTTGCAATGTATTTTAGAGGAAAAAAGTGCATTTATTACACTTTGTGGCAGATACACAATGAATGTCCTTTCACTAGGACCCAGAGAATACAGACTGACTGCTCTTTCAGCTCTTTGGTAAACGAAAATGTAGAGCTCCTCTGACTTATTTGATGTATTGCCGCTAGAGGGCCGCTTTTATTTTATCAAGGAGACAGCAGTATTTGGTATTTTAGAAGTACTGGAGGTATTTTAGAGGAAGAGAGAATGAGACCGAGCAGTAGCAGGGGATTCAGGTGTAAATACTAGGATAGGGCAAGAGAGGGGAGGGAGGTTAAAGATGAAGAAGGCCACGGACGGGAGAGCCTGGGAGAGGAGGTGGGAACGCCCGTCGCACACTGGCCAGGACCAGCTCCTGCTTCTTGCCTGGACCCTGTGGCTGAGGCCAGGCAGCGTCCGTGGCTTATACTGAAGTAGTTGCCCACTGTCGTAGAACGTGCTGTGCGTGTGACTTGTGCAAGCTGATGGCACGAACGATGCTTTAGCTGCTACCTTGTGACGGGGGGCTGTGGAAACACAGTGGATGCTAAAGCATCACCATTGCCAATCATGTGGTGTGTTCTCTCGCAAATTTAAAACCTTTAGGAGTTAAATTTCTCTAATTGTCTCTACTAGCCCACTTCTGACTGGACAGATTTTGGAGAGAATTGCCACAGAATTTAACCAGTTACAGTTTCATGCTGTTCAAAGCAAAGGCATGCCTCTTTTGGACAAAATAAGACCAGTAAGTGTTGTTTTAGATTTTCACACTTTGGTATTTAGGAATTTGCTAAATAATTTTGGTTTTACCTGATACAGGCATACCTCATTTTATTGCCCTTCACTTTATTGCACTTCACAGATATGTTATTGTTTTTGTTTTTTTTAACAAATTGAAGGTTTATGGCAACTCTGCATCAAGCAAGTATATCAGCCTACCAGTGCCATTCCAACAGCATTTGCTCACGTCATGTCTTTGTATCACATTCTGGTAATTTTCACAGTATTTCAAACCCTCCACCAGCAAAATGATTACAGCTCACTGAAGGCTCAGATTATGATTAACATCTGTTAGCAATAAAGTATTTTTTAATTGAGGTGTTTAAGGTATATACCTTGTTTTTTTAGACATAATGCTATTGCAGACTTAATATACTGCAGTATAGTATAAACATTTCTTTTATGTGCACTGAGAGACCAAGAAATCCCAGTGCCCCACTTTATCATGATACTGCTCGATTTATTGTGGTCTGGAACCACACTTGCAGTATCTCCAAGGTATGCCTGTAATGCCTGTGATAATTGTTGATCTGCAGGATTTTGAAACTAGCTTTGAATTTTTTCCTTCACTTTTTGTTTTTTGGACCCCTGCCCCCTAAGTGTCACACATTGTAGATTTTGTGTAAAGACACAGGCATATTCTCCGAATTATAAGGGTAAAATTAATTCTAAATTTCTTGTAACTTGACACACTGTATGATGTAGTCAAAGTTAATTTATCCGAAACTCTCGACTGGGCTTTAGATTCATGATGTTTGTCAGATTTACTCTGTAGCTTAAGAGGAAAATAACTTTTTTTCTCATTCTGCAATTCTGTCTAAATCCTCCTTTGATATAGCAAAGATTTACTTATAAAGAGATGTGGGGTGGAGGAGAGATTCATTGTTACGCTCCAGAAAATGTTAATATTTTAATTTTACATATATTTTCGTGCTGCCAGAGATTTGTTATGTATATATTTGAGTCTTTAGAAATTGTTCCAGCTGCTTTCTTACCTTTTTTTCTTGCAGCGTATAGCTGGCATTACAGCCATGTTACAGCAGTCACTGGAAGGCCTCCTTTTAGAAGGTCTTCGGACTTCCAGTGTCGATGTAATCCGGCACTGCTTACGGACTTATGCCACGATTGACAAGGCACGGGACGCGGAGGCGTTAGTTGGTCAAGTCCTAGTGAAACCATACATGGATGAGGTTTGTGCACCCCCAGGCCTTCATTCAGCAGGCGTTCATAGAGCGTCTGCTGTGTCCTGGATGCTTCACTGGGCGTGAGGGTGGATCAGAGGTCCTTCTGTAAAGATTCTCACAGTTACTGCAGCATCAGTTGTAAGAAAAGGTTGGTCCCTGGTGGTTACAACCAGCATGCAGGAGTCAGGCACCCTCTCTCGTATTTTCTAGTGATGCCGTATCCCAGGGATCATCTTAATTTAGTAGGGGACAGGTCTTCCCTAGGGAGAAGGTGTGTATCAGAACATTTTTAGGTCAGTTTTATGCTATGTAAATTATTTGCCAATAAGGTTTTAAAAGCGAATCTTTTAACTACTGGTCTAGTGGGTAGAATGGAACAAGTAAAGCAGATGCCAGCACCGTAGCTCAAGTGCCTTGTGGTGGGACAGCGGGCCAAGAGCCCTGAGCGTGCAAGGTCTGCGTGGAGGGCTGTCTTCACAGACATGCTGAGGAGTGTGTGGTCCAGGAAGGTGGGAGGGAGGGAATATTCACAGATGAAGGGCTTTCATAGGCAAATTAGCAGCGTAATACCTTAAATCCAGAACTTGGCTATCCAGTGTCCTTCACCTACGAGGATACAGTTAAAATTTGGGAAGTAAGCATGTTCTGCCTTTGAGCAGCCAGAATATATTACAGATTGTACCATATGAAGTTGCCAATACTCAACATTTTCCAACACACAAAAATGGCAGCTTTGTCTGGTTCAAACTGATGGAAGTCACAGGCCCGTCCTCAGTGTTTGCAGACTTTCTTCAGTGCCACATCAGTGTGGACGTTCTTTCTGTCCAGTAAGTACAAAGCCCTACTCACCATGACTTTGGGGCAAAAGTCTCCCATTTATAAATGGGGAAAATTGAATGTCATTGATAAAAATGAAACTTAAGGATTAATTTCAATAATCCGATCAGCTTTCATTAGGATTACTAAAAATAAATGATCTGTCAACTTCCTCTGTTTGTATCCTGTTGTATTTCATAGCTGTCTCTCCGTAGGAGTGAAAAAGACAAATTACCTACCCTATTTCTTTATCGCTAAGTGAAAATGGTTACTAATTTATGCCTTTTGTTTTTCATTGAACTGAACCTAATGTGCTAAATTAAAAGAAGTGTTTGATGTTTCAGTGGCATATTAAATAAACCATGGCCACATTTTAATTTTATTTAAATTCGTATGCTTGTCATTCGCCTCTTGATTCTCAACCTTAACACAAAAGGTAAAGTAATAATAAAGTAAAATAAAATATACTTCCTTCTATCTTTCTCTGTCTCAAACGTTCCCCTAATCTGAATGACGGTATTTAGAAGAAAAGGCCACGGTCAAGACAGCAAGGAGCTGTTGTCATGGGAAATCATCGTTTTATTTCATTTTCAAGCTCAGGAGGGAAACAGGCGAATGTGTCTGGCTTTACAGCTTCAGGCCAGTCTCTGTCACCCAGCCTGTGTCTCCCCTGGGTCAGAGCTATGCACCCGAATCCTGGAACTAGCTCTGAGTGAGGCTGTTACTGTTAGGAAACATGTCAGCTGGGGAGGAGAGGGGCGAGAGGAAACACACTTTTAAGGTTTTCTTTGTTCTTTTCCCTGTGGTATGTAACTCATACTTGTCTTTTTTAAAAATGATGCTCCTTTTACTAGGTGATTGTAGAGCAGATTGTCGATGCTCATCCGAGTGATCTTCAGCTCATGTACAGGAAGCTCCTGGAGTTCGTTCCCCACCACTGCCGCCTCCTTCGAGAGGTCACGGGCGGAGCCACCTCAAGGTAGTCTGAGCAGCCGTTCTCAGAGCTCCTGCAGTCCGGGGCTGCGCCTGGGAGCCGCTCGTGCCCTGCTGGTCATTGCTGTCTCGTGTGGGCGGGGTTCAGATGCCCTTTCCTGTCTGTGTGTTAGCACAGTGCTCTGAGCTGGGCAGGGGCCGTTAGCCTCGTCTTCCAGAGAAGGAAACTGTAGTGGGTGGAACGGAGGTGAATGGTGTGTCTCTCTTGAATCCACAGCCCATGCTTTGCCCTTTGCTACACCGTCATTTCCCTAAACTAGGTTTGAAATAAAAGTTGGTTTCCTTCCATTATTCTAGTGTCATAACCTGTTAATAAATATCAATTCAGTTTAATTCAACAAGTTTTATAAGATGTTAATTGTGGTTAAAGTCATCTTCAGTTTTCCCTCCTTTTGTCTGATTTCCATGGTTTTCAGTTCTGTTTTGTAAATACCCCACTGCCTTCCACCACTGCCACTGTCCTGGTCCAGGCCTTTGTCATTTCTCTGTCCACAGTAACAGGTTTTCCCCACCTGCTCGCGCGTCTCAGTCTGCCCCTCTGCTGGCACATTGACCCACAGTTCTGAGATTCGTGCCCTGCCTTCTTCCTAAGTCTTTAGTGGCTTCCTATTGCTCATTGTGGAAACTGCAGGCTTCTTGATCAGCACACAAGGCCCTTTGAGCTCTGGGCCCGGTGGTCCTCGGGTGGGGCACTCTGCTCTGTGGTACCCTCGCCCTGCAGTTCTCCAGCACACAGCTGCACTTGCCCACCCCAGCACACGCTGGGCGGGTCTGTGTTTTTCCTCGGAGTCCCCTCCGCCTTTCCCATTCCCTCATTTTGTTCACCTGTCACTCCACGTGAAGCCCCAGCTCAGATGCCATTTCCTTCAAGAGACCGTCTTTTATCCTGAATCTACCTTTAATCCTGTTCTCTGCAGGCCATTGCACGTTGCTCTCACTTTTCCCATCTCAACAGCGTGCTCCCCTCCCTCATGGCCCACATCTCCCTCCTGGCTCTGTGTCAGACAGTAACTACCCAATGTTTGCAGGATGAAAGACAACCTATTTACAGGATTAGAAAGGCAAATGAGGTCCCTGTCTTCATGGAGTGAGCATTATATTTGGTCTTGAATTTTTGTTCTTTGAAAAGAAAAAAAAATCTGGGGAACAAATATGCTGCTTGACTTGTGAAGTACCCTTTTTCCACTACACGATTTCAGATGAAGCTTTGTTTTGCCGCTTTTGCTTAGTAATCATGGAGATTTAGTTGGATTTGGATTTGGGGTAAGAATTTCATAGAAGTCATGGGATAAAATTAAAGAAGCCACAGTTATGAAACAACCAGTCATTAGATTTGACAAGCCTAGTCTTGGTCCTGAAATGTCAAGTTACAAAGCCTCACGTGCTCTTTTCCATCGTTTCCAGTGTGGCAGAATTCATGTAGAAGCCTCAGAAATCTGAGGAATCTAAACTGTACCTTGGTGGGCCACCTGCATTTGCTTGAGGCCCCGTCGTCCCACTGCTCCTCCCCTTCCCTTGTTCAGCTTCTGCCTCCGGGTGCCCTTTATAGCTGGGGACACCAGCGACGTTCAAGATTTATCTTCCGACGAACGTGGATTAGCTTTCCTAATTGATCTCACAGGTTTAAGTTTTCTCTTTGGGGCTTTAGTTAGACATTTACTGTGGGAATGAGGTGATCTTGTCCTTCAGTGTTGTTCAGATTATGTGCGTTTGTATTTTAAAATCTTCATTTCTGTTCTTTCTTTCTTCCAATACCTTAATAGAGCTACTTCTCATTATGATTAGTGATGCATGGAATTGGGCATGTGGGACACAGGCATCTTCTTTCCCTCCTGGACCCTCCTCCAATCCCGCCAGTCATTTCTCATCAGTTCCTGCCTATTATAGAATGAGATTATCTGATAGCTCTTTCTGCACAGGAAAGCTGAATTTTGTCTTGATAGTTTTTGCTAAGCAGGAAAATTATGAAAACTTTTTACTGTTTATTTTTAATACTTATCAGAATGTTAAATGCCAATTTGTTATCACCACTTAGCTACACAATTCCCCGTTTTGCTAAAAAATAAGACCGTATATTGCATGGATGATCGATTTTAAAGACAGTTATCTTAATATAGAGCATATCAATAATGGAGCAGTCAAAGTGGGTCGATCAGTGAGATGGTGTTGCTTAAAGCTACTTACAGGTCTTTAAGTTCAAGAGAAACTTAAGGAACCTGCCTTTTTTGTTTATGTACTTGTGTATTTAACCACTATTAACATAGGACTTACTGTATGCTAGGCACCATCCTAAATGCTTTACAAATATTAATCCATATAATGACCCTTTGAGGTAGGTATCATTATCATCCCTGTTTTGAAGATAAAGAAACCAAAACACAAAGAAGTTAAATGACCCAAGATTTGAACTCACATACTCTGGCTCCCGAGTGCATGCTTTTATCTCAGTGTTGTCTCTCATCTAAGTTTGTGAATTAGAAACCCAGAGTCCAGCCTTTTGGCTAAAAATGCAGAATAAAGCATGCACACACAAAAACATGACCGTTAGCAGTTTTTTGTATTAAGATTTGTGATCGAGATTTTACGTAAAATAGTCATAGCACTTTAGAACTGAGGGTAATCTTAGGGATAGCTGGATCAGAAAGTTGTTAGTAATTGGGCAATTAGCGTGATTTATACTGCTTTAGAGTTGAGTGGTATTAAGGTTGAATACAAGACTGCTTTTCTTTTTTTCTTTCTTTTTTTTTTAAAATATATGTGCTGTCCTGTAGGCTTTATTGTTCCATTTACAGAGCACAGGCAGAGTAGATGTAACATAATTCTTCTTTTTTTAAAAAAATTTATTTATTTTGGGCTGCGTTGGGTCTTCGTTGCTGCGTGCGGGCTTTCTCTAGTTGCGGCGAGCGGGGGCTACTCTCTGTTGCGGTGCACGGGCTTCTCATTGCGGTGGCTTCTCTTGTGGAGCGCGGGCTCTATAGGTTGCGCGGGCTTCAGTAGTTGCGGCGCGCAGGCTCGGTACTTGTGGCTCGTGGGCTCTAGAGCGCAGGCTCAGTAGCTGTGGCGCATGGGCTTGGTTGACCCACGGCGTGTGGCATCTTCCTGGACCAGGGCTCACACCCGTGTCTCATGCCTTGGCAGGCGGATTCTTAACCACGGCGCCACCAGGGAAGTCCCACAAAGGCTGCTTTTCCTGTGGTATTAAACTGCTTCTTTTTCAAGACAGAGTATAAACATGGTAGCCCATTTTAGGGGAGAAAATTGTGCCAAGTTAAGTCGGTGTAGTTTTCCATTATCCTTGACCCCAGCTTGCTTACTGCTTGATAGATAGATGTAGGAGTCAGGACACAGAGGATGTGTCAGGTTCAAGGTGAGAATGAGATCAAGGAGTGAAATAGAAGTTTGGGTCTAAGAACAAACTAATTGACAGATATCGTTTTTTTAAAAAGGTTGAAATAAATTTTGGGCTGAGGAACTTTTATTTTAATAAAAGCACCACAGTGGAATTTTGCTTTTTGGAAGTAGAAGATTCTGGTGTATTTGACTGAAATTTTCCTCTTATCTTACAGTGAAAAAGGCAATACTGTTCCCGGATATGATTTTTTGGTGAATTCTGTCTGGCCAGAAATAGTACGAGGACTAGAAGAAAAATTGCCCTCACTTTTTAATCCTGGGAATCCCGATGCCTTTCACCAGGTACCTTTTCCTCCATCGTCTTGATTCTTGAAGATGTTAACCTGAGACTTTAGGATAATCATATCTTTTCTGCACAGTCTTGGTTCTGTGGTTTTAGGAAAAACCACAGTCTGAGTTACATAGCAAGCATTTACCTTAAAACACGCACTGTTTTATTCAAGTCAGTCTCTGATAACTTCAAGGACTAAGAATATTTTTTAGAATGTAAAGTAAAATTCAGTCTAGATGCAGTTGGGGCTAGATCTGAATATTCTAATTTTAAAAAAGATCCTAAGGACCATTAAAAACAAGGCTGTTTGCAGGTGTTTTCCATGAAAAATTAAGTTTGTAGATCTCTACTGTGTCGTCTTGAAGGAAAACGAAGTATTGGATTGGATTTTAAAATGCAATATGTAAGTGTCCTCTATAATTTGAAAGATTAGGAGGCCTCGATATTTTCATTTTTTTTAAAAAAACCCATCATTTAAAAGACTTCATGGTTGATATTTCAGAAGTAGACGCGGATGTTAATTTTCCGTTGTACCATTTTTTAAAGATAGTACGTAGTGTCCTGGAGAAGAACAAAGGCTCTCGGCCAGGTGGCCTGAGTCGATGCCCAGCTCCCCTGCTCGGTACTCGTGTTGCTCAGCCCCTCGGTGCCTCTCCTCTTCTTCCTGCTCTGGATTTTGATTTTTGGTTGTTCGATTGTTTTATTCAACATGACAATCTTTGTCTTTTAATTAGGTAATTGGTTAAATTTACAATGATCGTAGTGACTGATATATTTGGGGTTTCTTTGGTTCTTCCTGTTTGTCCCATTTTTCTCCTTCTTTTCCTTTCTCCCTTCTTTTTTTTCTTTCCTTTTCCACCTTCTCTGTATTTTGGACTTTTGGGGATTTGTTTTCCTCATTTATTCTGTTTTTCCCCTCTACTAATTAGGAAGTCCTACCCTTTATTTCTTTATGTGTTAAGTAACCTTAGTGGTTACTTAACAGAATCTAAAGCTCACTGGTGTTCTTCAGCCTCCCAAACAGCACAGGGATCTTAGAGTACTTTGATGCCAGTCACCCCATTCCACAGTATCTATTACTGTTTCCAGGGTCTTATTTCTATTTTGATTTTTTTTTTTAATCCCCCAAATTGCGCGTTATTTTTATTGTTTTACGTGGTCATCATTCTCCTCTCAGAATTATTCCACGTGTTTATCATTTCCTTTGCTTACTGTTCCTTCTTGGATGTTAGACCTTTTTTCTTGGATCATTTTCCTTCTTCCTGAAATTCATCTATTAGCAGGGCCTGTTGATAATAAATTTCACGTTTTTATGATAAGCCCTCAGTTTGTATGTCTGACAATAACTTTATACCTTTTGTGTTTGAAAGGTAGTTTTGATGGAAGTAGAATTCTCTGCACTTTGAACATTGTCTCTTGACTTCCGTTATGAAAATAGTTATTGTTGTTTCTTTGTAGTTATAATGCTTTCTCTCCCAAATCTTGTCTGTGACTTTAGTGTGCTGTTGCATTATGATAATCTAGTGTGGGCTTCTTTTTGTTTATTGTATTTAGGATTTGTTGGGTTTCCTGAATCTGAGGGTTGGTGTTTTTTTAATCAGCTCTGTGTCATTTTTATTCATTATCTCTTCAGTTGTGCTTCTCTCTCATTCCTCTATTATTTTCTTCTAGAACTTTTGATTAGACGTCCTCACTTCATCCTTTGTGTTTCCTGAATTCACTTTTTAATTTTTTGTCTCTTTGTGCTCATTCTGGATAATTTCTTGGGACTTTTCTTCTAGTTCACTGATTCCTTCTTCAGATTTGTCTAAACTCCTTTTCACCTGTTTCCAATTTACCCTTATTTTCGTTTCTAGAAGTTCTATTTGCTTCTTTTTCTAATTCTGCTTGGTCAAATTGCTTATTAATTTTTAAAGTGTAGAGAGGCACAAGGTGAGTGTGGTGAGCCTCGGGCCTGGTAGACTTCAAAACAGGTAAGACAACAAATTGGGAGCTTTATTATCCCAGAAATACCACTGATCTGTTGTTCTCTTGGCCCATGTTACAGTATGTTGAACAATGTGAGGTCTTAAGCATTAGCAGTTCAAGACCCTTTACATTCCTCTTTAGAGAATCATTTTGATCGTGTTAGGCTCAGGAGATTTTTCAGCTCAGAAATGAAGCTTTCTGATAGAATATCAACTTTAGAATTCTAAACCAATACTTAATGTTTGTGGGTACAAACATTTCTTGCAAGAAATGCTTTCAGCTTTCAGTTTTAATAGGACATGCTTTTGTGAAGAGAAAAATATTTTTGTATTTTTTTAACACCCATTATATGCAGGGGTATAGTTTCATCCCAAAAGTGATGAGTAATACCTTTCTTTGTCTCAACTCCACACATGTAGACCACACTCAGGGGATTCAGTAAGTGTAGCTCAAAACCAGTTGAAAGAAATTGAACACCTGTGGTAATGTTACTGCACTAAAATTCCCACATAAGCACAGACATCATCATATTCAGGTGATTGGTTTGGTGACCCAGAACAGAGTCCCTCTTTTTTTTTTTTTTTTTTTTTGCAGTACACGGGCCTCTCACTGCCGCGGCCTCTCCCGTTGCGGAGCACAGGCTCCGGACACGCAGGCTCAGTGGCCATGGCTCACGGGCCCAGCCGCTCCGCGGCACGTGGGATCCTCCCGGACCGGGGCACGAACCCGTGTCCCCTGCATCGGCAGGTGGACTCTCAACCACTGCGCCACCAGGGAAGCCCCAGAGTCCCTCTTAATGAGAAGTACATGGGAAGTCCTGCAGTGTCCTCCCCGGAGCCTGGGGACTGGGGAATAGAGCCCTTGCCAAAGGAATGTGCAACTGCACTTTTGCACTGCTTACTGGCGAGGTTTCTGTTTCCCCTATTTCCTTGCTTTGTTTCTGAGTAAATTCTCTCTGAGCCTAAGCAGAAGAGGAAGCGTCATTTATAAAATGGGGGATGATATAAAAGTAGTTACCGGGTAGGGCAGTTTTCTGGGTTAAAGTAAGTAAGACAATTTTAAGCACTGTGTGAGGATGATAAATATTAAGTAAGTGTTAGCTTCTGCTCTTAATGGTGGTGTTAGATTCCTCCTGTCAATCTTCATGCTGTGCCATCTATAAAAAGGATGTAATTACTCACGTGGTTTGAGTCTTTCTTTCCTTTTTAAAATTTTCTACTGCTTCTTCTTCTTCTGGAGAGGCAATGAAAATTATACCACTTAATCTGCAATCTCTTGTGATTCCAATGGACTGGGTTAGGGGTGCCCTAGAAGATGGGGGAGAGCTGTCGCTTAAAGACCACTGGACTTCAGATGCCTGGGTCTCCTGACGGGCTTGCCACCTAAGACCTTGAGCACGTCACAGAACCACTTTGGGCATTACTTGATCTTTAAGCGGGGGGACCTTGGAAGGAAGATCCCGTAAGGTCCTTATCAGATCCAGAAACTATGATTCTGTGTGTTGATCTTTATCTTGATTACAGCTTTTTTCACTATATGATCCCAGTTCTGGTTAGTTCACTTAAAATGAAAATGCCACCTGTTTGTTCTTATTTTAGAAATATACCATAAGTATGGATTTTGTAAGAACATTTGAACGGCAATGTGGATCACAGGCCAGTGTAAAAAGATTAAGAGCACATCCCGCCTATCACAGCTTCAATAATAAGTGGAACTTGCCTGTGTATTTTCAAATAAGGTCAGTAATTTACCCCCCCACCACCACCTCCACCCTTCTAAAATAGAATTTGAGCACCAGTTAAGTATGTTGGCTCCAGCTAACAGCCCCTTCTTGATCATCATACTGTTCTTTGGGAAACAAAATTTAGACTGGAAGTGCACAGGAAGTATCGTGATTGCCAAAGTTCTGGCTTGTATGGCAGAAAGATAAGTCTTACTCCTTGGTCATTAGACAGCTGAGAACCCTAGACTCAGAGTGAGCTAGACCAGGCCCGGCTTCATTCCCACATGCTACGTCCTCGTTCGTCGTGAAGAGACAGAAAGAGCGGGTCACCTAGCAGCTCTTTCTCCCCGTTTTCCTCTCTCATCACCTGCTTCAAATAGCAGACCTACCCTACATTTGTTGTTTTGCTCATCTGGAACATTTTTTATCCTCAGAGGGAGTCGAGAGAAGTATTCTTTCTTGAAGTAGTCTTTGTAGCTGATTCCATCTTAGCAATTGATAATAATTCTGTCTGTTGTTTTGGATTCCTTTATAATACTCCGTGACATTTTTTCTCTCTATTCTGGAAAATGGTGACACTTTTCTTCCAGATGTCATAATGATATCACCTATGTCAATAAGTGGTTCTGTAGACTATTTGGGGAAATTTAGGATAAATTCTTAACAATATGTGTTCCCTTAGAAAAATAGATGATAATAGCCATTTTTGCAGATTCTCTTGAGTGAGATCACAGTAAGCTCCTCCATAGAATGGTGTTAACGAGAGAATGCTCTTTAAAGACTCATAGGCTTTTTGTTTAAATTGTTGGATGTTTTCATTAATTATGAGTTCTAAAGAATAATTACAGAGGGAAATATATATACTAAGAATTAGATACCTTGATTTGTAATTACTCGCCATGATTGAGAATGTATGTAATCATCTTTGGATAATGAAATCGTAGCTGTCAGACTGTTAGTAAGATGCCCTTTTACACACAATACTGGGTTTTATGCTTAATTTTTCAAGGTTACATTATCCTGTAGGTAGGAAATTAAGGATTTTTTGTGTGTAAGATACTCATGGACTGCATGGGAAGTAATCGTTACGTGATGATCAAAACTAAGCCAGGGCAAGAAGCCCTTTTGGTTTGTGAGAAGAATTTAAAATGGTGAAGCATCATTTTATAGCATAAGACTGCAGTAGAGAAATAATGTTTCCACTGTCCCATGTCTTTTGTAGTCCAGGTTCAAAGTTAGATTGCTTTAGATATCCAATGCCATCACAGCCCATACTCCCGTCTACTGCCTCCGAACCCCTCTTTCCTAGTCATTTTCCCCAGACCCCATGGCCCCATGCTTGGTAATCTTGCACTGTCACCTTGCTTCCTGGAGCTCTGGGCCCCGCAGGGACGGCACAGCCCGGCCTCGGCAGGTTCTCCTCTCATTATACGTTCTCTCAAAGCTGGTGATTGAGCCTTAAACTCTGTCGGAACTCAGCCAGTTCCCTGAAAGACGTTTTCACCTTCAGCAGATTTTAGCTATAGCATTCAAAGGGATTGGTTAACTTTTCTTTGTAAACAGTTTTATTTAAAATGTATAAAATTAAAAAAAATTATGTTTGAGTTATGAAATGTGGAACTTCATAACTTTCAGTACCTTTGTTTTTACGTTTAAGAAATAAATTCAAGTAATACTTTATAGGACACCATTCTGTTGATTTTTATCAGGCATTAGATTGTTTATTCTGAGGGATGACAGAATGTTTTGCAAACACTGCTGGGGTCAGAGTTGTGGTGTTACCTGATTCACTTCAGTGTCATTTAAAGTAAGCCTAAAGCCAGTGGGGTGATGATGTGTTGACATGTTTCTAGGAAGAAGTATTAATGTTGCACCCTCAGTAGCAGGTGGATGCTCCCGGGTCTGCGTCTATGCCTGCATCCCCGTCACCTTCAGGAAAAAGGCAGCCCTGGCCCACACACACCATTCTGCGAGCACTTGTGCACCCCTCCTGCCCCTGGTACCCTACTGTGTCTGCGCTTCATTTGTTCTTACAGGAGTATCGGAAAGTAGGGTTAGGACTCCGTTTCTCATAGGAAGAGATGTGCGCAGAACAGTCTCAAATGGTAGTGAATCAGTGGCTGCCTGGAAACTGGGCTGGTCGCCCTTTAAATGCCACAGGCAAAGTGTTAGGTCTTTTTTAATTGAAATCTCGCTAGAATGTTATATGCTCCCAGGACGGTCACATGTGTGTTCTGTGTCTGTCACATTCAGCACGCGCTGAGCATTGTGTAGCTCCTTTATGACGTGGAGTCCGTGTGGCACTAACATACCTTCCTTTCCCTCCACCCTCTGCAAGTGTGTGCCTGCGCGAAGTAGAGACATGCGTTGGGAAGTGCGTCTCCAGACCCTCCCCAAACCCAAATGTAAGAATTTGGGACTGTTTGTATTTGGGGTTGCCTTTCTTACAAATCTCCTAGCAAGTGTAGGATAGCATCCCATATACACATGAAGACTACAGCACAACTTTTCAAATTCCACCAAAGTAACGTCTCACTTTGTTTCTTTTCTGAGAAGTATAACTTATCACTTCAATCCTGGAAGTTACTGCCCAGCAAGGCTGTGCCAGGGGGCTGGTGCTGGGCTCCTGGCCCTTGGGGGCCGAGGGGACAGCTGGGTCACGTGACATAGACAGCTTTCCTTTCAAGGGTCCAACAGCTGGTCCCACGCAGTCAGCACGTCTGTGTGAAATGCGCTGGTGTCGGGTCTGTTGCATTTTTCTTGTACTTTCTTGTTTGTGTGTTTATCAGAATTGTCACAGACGTACATATAATTTTATCCCGTGTCTTTACTTACACTGAATTATACCTGCTCTTCTCATGGCTGCAGAGCTTCAAGCTGACCTTTCTTCATGCTGCGCTCAGCATGGATGTGCCGCGCGTTTACAGGCCCTTCCCTTCCTTGGGGCCCGGTGTTCCCTGTTGTAAACGGTGCTGTGTTAGCTGTCAGGCCTTTTCCGTGTTTTGCGTGGATTTGGAGGAAAGGTGGGCTGAGGGTCTGAGGCTGACGCAGGTGCTGGTTTGCTCCCTCCACTGCGGGGCAGCCCACCCCCCACTCACTGTGCTCGGGGCCACCGCCTCCTTCGCTGGGCCTCGGTGCTCTCTTCTGTTCCCCAGTTGCCTTCTATCACTTGCTCTCTCTGTGCTTCTCCCTGCTGCTTGGAGAGACTAGCCTTTTGCAGGCTTCACGGGGCAGAGGGCGAGTCCTTTCCCTCCCTGTGGTGTAGGGACGCTGCGGGCACCAGCCAGCTCCAGTGGCCAGGGCGGTCCAGAGCCCTCCGCTGTCAGCCACTCGCACCTTTGTGCCGGACAGGGCGGCTGCTCCTTGTGTGAAGTGCTTTTACTCCTGAAAAACAGTCTCTGAGCTGCTTTTAAAAAGCACGTGAGTGCTATCCAAAAACCAGAATTACTACTTCAGTAAATTGATGTGAAGCATGTGTCAGAATTTATTGCTAGCAAAGGAACTAGCAGGTGACAGAAGAGTGTATGGTGAAGAAAGTATGAAGATGGAAGAGCTATATAGTTGGGAAGAAAGATGCAACGTAAGCAGCTAGTTAAGGAAATATACACACACACACACAGTTTTCATTTCAGAGTCATAAAAATGTGTCCACACTGGTCATTAAAATAGAAGTCTGTGACAGGATGGTATGAGGGGACAAGTGGGCCAGCAGAGGAAAAAGAAAACCCATCAGGAAGTAGATCTTGAGCCTTGGGGGCCGGCGGGCCAGTTACCATGACAACGCGAGAGAATGGCAGCAGATGTTCGAGGAGCGCCAGGCAGAGCGCTGCTCTGGTGTAACCGCCTCTACCTTCAGTGATTTTTCTCAAGCTGCGAACAAAGACACAGAATACAGCTTTCCCATTTCTTAGTTTGGGGGACATTCACTTTCTTCTGATAGGGCTGATGTAAGGGGATTGGAAAAACCAGTCTTATGGCCTTGAAGTGATTACCTGATTATAGCTGGTGGGAATTGCCAGAAATGGCTTCCTATTGGATTAATTGAGACACGTTTATTTCCTGCTCGGTAAAAGTCTGGAGAACAGGCATCAGGGCTGGTGCGGCATCTCTGACAGTGCTGGCCTCACCAACAAGCCAGTGGAGGAAGGTCCTGTTTCATGGGGAGAGGGGAGGATGGGTGGGACAGCCGCCTGCAGCAGAGAAAACAACAGTTTACGCTCTTGTTTTTCTCTCAGATTTAGAGAAATAGCGGGATCCTTAGAAGCAGCACTTACAGATGTCCTGGAAGACGCACCAGGTAACTTCCTCAAAGTGACAAATGACAGGCTGTCACTGAGTTAAGTAGGCTCACCAAGTCATCTTGGGGATCTCAGTACCCTGGGGGCACTTTCACCTTTTCCTATCTTCCAGTAAGTTAGACCCAAAGATGTACTTTAACTTCTTTTTTTAAAAAGGGTTTATAGGGCTTCCCTGGTGGTGCAGTGGTTGAGAGTCCGCCTGCCGATGCAGGGGACATGGGTTCATGCCCCGGTCCGGGAAGATCCCACATGCCGCGGAGCAGCTGGGCCCATGAGCCATGGCCACTGAGCCTGCGCTTCCGGAGCCTGTGCTCCGCAACGGGAGAGGCCACGGCAGTGAGAGGCCTGCGTACTGCAAAGAAAAAAAAAAGGGTTTATAGAGCTTCTTGCTGTACAGAGATGATAAAAACGCTGCTTTAAGAACACAGGAAGGAGACCTCATTTTCATTCCTCAGTATAACGTGTCAAGGGCATATAACCGCTGCTGTGCTTAAGGGAGCAGCCCTTTTTGTAGCCAAGTGGCCACGCTCCGCTTCTCTCCGAAGCTGAGGTGAAGGACCAGGGTGGCCTTCCCTCTGGGGGTCGGTGGGGGGCGGGGGATGGTTCACAGTGGGGGCTCCTTGCCCCAGGCCTCCAGAGCCCTTGGGCCAGTCCTGGGACAGTGCACAGGTGACCGGGGTTAGGATACACTTTGCAGACATGTTTGCATCATTTGCATCCCTATAGCCTCATTCACCTGTGTCACGTTGTAGCCATGCCCGGTGGCAACTCACCTAGTAGGTGGCTGTTCCTATAGCCACAAGGATCTTGGGGCAGCTCCACTCCTTTCTGCTCCCTTTCATGCAGCCAAGTTCCATCTAAACTGAACTCTTTTAGCCTCAAAGTTAGTTTCCAGCTGTGTTTGCCAAAAATGGCCATATGTAATCGACATCCTGTACTGAAATAGCATATTCAGGAGGGAAGGAGAAGACAGGACAAATTCAGAACCGAAGATGAAACCCTTGCCAGTGACTGCCGCTCCAGCTCGTGTTTGTTGATTTGGTATAAAGTGCCTGCTAACTGATGATTTCTGAATGTCGTTTATGTTTAATGTTTATCAAATGCCTGGGAGGGGGAGTCATGTAAAATTAGAAGAACCTCTCTAAAGCTTTGCTGACAACATAGGGTTCTTGAGAAGGCCACTGGCTTCACTCTTGGGTTGTACGTTGAAGATTTTAGCCGTTAGCCCTTCAGCTGAGATTCCTTAACCGTATGTTTTTTGTCTAGCTGGAAGTTCGTATTGCCTCTTGGCTTCTCACAGGACGTGGAGCAGCCTGCAGAGGTGTTGGTCTGACCAGATGTTCTTGCCGTTGCTGGTGCATCGTCTGTGGAGACTCACTCTGCAGATTCTCGCGCGGTACTCCGTGTTTGTCAAGGAGGTGAGGGCTGGCGGGTGGCTCATCCCTAATCGAGGCTGAAACGAATTAAAGATGGGTGAAGCTGAACGTGCTGAGAGTTTTAAAGGCCGTGTTGTCATGAGAGGTTGATGCGGGGACTGCAGGCCAGCTTCTCAGTTGCTACCCTATTCTGCTTCTGGGTTTCCTTTTCACTCTCGCGCGTGCGGCCTCGAGGGGCGTCTGCTGTCACGTGGTCAGCGCTTTGTCGTTTGGAAAAGCCCTCCCCGGCCACTCATTTTTCCCTTCTGAAAACCAGACTAAAACAGAAATGCTCATTCTAATGAAAATGATTTTTAAAATGCGTACTTTTTAGTACCTAGTCTTTGGAAGTGTAAAAACTCCAAGTGGTTGAGATTAAAAGGTAGTAAAATTAATTAACCTTCCCTCCATTTCAGAAGTAGTAGTTGGATGCATTAAGTGTCCGCACGCCTCTGATGGTTTATTAGATATTGTGCGTAAAGCCACGGGAGTACTCGTGTGGTCCGCTGCTGAGCCCCCAGCCCTGCCAGGCCCTGCGCCCGTGTCTCAGAGATGCCTGCTGCACGGACAGCTCAGTGACAGACGCACCCCCCGGCCACGGCAAGGTGATGAGTATAAAAGAGATGTGAGTGGAAGCTTAGGGAAGATGACATGAGGAAGGCCTCATCCATGGAAAGGAAAGCACTCTGTCAGCTGGAGCAGAGGGCCTCAGTGGAAAGAGCGCAGGCTTGCGAGACAGCGTCAGACCTTGGCTCTGCCACTCCTTATCTAATTTTGTGGTCTTAGGGAAATTGAGTCTCAGATTCTTCATCTGTAAAGGGGGAAAACAGCTTCTATCTGTGCTTGTCGTGAGGAGTAGAGAGAGATTTGACCAGCAAACTGATAACCAAGGGGCCTGGCAGACAGGGGCGCTCCACGGCAGTTCCTTTCCTCCTCCGCCTTTGCCTCTCTCTGCTCAGAGGGGTCTCAGGAGACCACCGTGCTCCATGAAACTGTTCACGAAGACTGTGTAGTTCCTGGGCACAGTTGGGTTGGTACACTTCTGTTAGGCCTGGGCCTGCTACGCCACACCCAAGCAAGATGATAGCCAGCAGTTCTTCTCACATCCAGAATATTCTATTCTTTTCTCGATCCCAGTGCATGTCTCATAGGTCTTTTTCCCTTGTAGCAAAAATCCATTATGCAAAGAACACTTCTGTCGTTTGTGTTATTTGAAGCATAATTAAGGTTTAGATTTTGATTTTTTTACCCTTATGATGATGATAAATTTATTAAGCAGATACCGTAAGTTATTTACCTTAAGCAGTTCATTAATTTTTTAAAACCTATGATGTTCCAGATCTTAATTTTCCTTTAGTTTAGGGGCCTGTTGTTTCATTTCTGCCTGTTACTTAAGGAGGGGAAATGCACATGGGGTTGCAGTTTTTCCTGTTTCTCTATTTTCCACACCTGCCTGGGGAGAGGGTCGTGGTGTTTTTTCATGAGTAAACTTTCACTGAATCCTTTGTGGACAGCTGGCATTTTATGGTGAGTCATTGACCTGTATAAATGCTCATGTATCTTGCTGGTGGAAACACATTTAATCATTGAAACCCTTTTGTTCAGCTTTTACTCAGGCCCATCTCTAATGAAACTGCCAAGGATATTAAAAAGCCTTCGGTAACTGGCAGCAAAGATCCTTCTGTCACCCAAGGAAATTGTGAAGACCAAGGAAGCGGCCCTTCTGAAACGAAGCCCGTCGTCCCCGTTTCCAGCACTCAGCTTGTTTACGTGGTCGCAGACCTGGACAGGCTTCAGGACCAGGTGAGCCTGTGTCCCGGAGGAGTTCTAAGTACCGGCTTCAGTGTTTGCAACAGCTGGCCTCACGGGGCTTAGAACTGTGGGCCCAGGGCACCCTGAGAGCACGTCGGTTCACCTCCCTTCTGGGTGTTGCTCCCGTTTCCCTGCCCGGCGTGCTCACTCCCCCGTGCTTGCCAGTCCCGGAGCCTTGGCTTCCCTTCCAGCAGTGACGCCACAGTCTAGCAGCACGCCAGGCACCGCTGTTTTTTGCATTAGCTCCGCTTACTCTTTGCAGGCATGACCTTTAGTGGGTTGGATTTTAATCATTTCTAATTCACTTACCCAGTATTTCAGGGTAATATGTAATCTTCAGTTGTACTTTGAAAGTGCTGACCTATTAACACTTCTTCCTGTTTTCTCCAAGTAGATTCCATGTTCTTGCTTTTACCATTAACAGAACTTTGTGGGATGAATGTGTTTAAGTGCTGTGATATGTAATTCTGCTTTTCTCAAGTTTGATATTTTGTGGTGCTTGGACAAATATTGTATGTTTGGAGCAAAAATGTGGTCTTTACCATGAGATTTTTGGTACTGGGGAGAGCTACAGAATAGAAAAGGATTTCGCATATTTTCTGGGTCTGTTAATAGCCGTGAAAATGCTCTTTTCCATGTTGTTGGATTCTTTCATAGTGAAAGCATTAATTAGGAATTTTGTTTTCCTCTGATGAAAATCACTGGAAGTTCTGAGTTTAGTTTTATCGTTCATTAATAATATTCTAGAGTTCATAGATACATGAAGAATTGACTCTTCCTTTGATTTATAAAAAGTAACTAAATATATAAAGTGCATATTTATTTCAGCTTCCAGAACTCTTGGAAACAATCAGGCCAAAACTTGAAGTGATTGGCTTTAAGAATTTTCCTTCTATATCAGGTAAAAATGAATCTTCAGATTCAGCAAATCTTTGAATAAGAAATAATTTACAATAGAATTTTAGAGACTGTAGGATAAATTTTAACTAACCATTTTCTTTAGTTGTAAGTCCTTGGTTGTTTCTGTATTCTGTTCTGTTTATAACTTCCTTGAATGAGATATTTTGTTTAATTCTAATAATTTGATTTGATTTGGTTTGTTGTAGTACGCTCTCTAAATATGTTGACGGTATTTAAACTAGAATTCACCCCTGGGCCTGGATAGTGTGATTAAACACATGCTTCTGTCTCTGCAGCAGCCCTGGAGGACTCCCGGCTGTCTCTGTCTGCCTGTGTGCCTGCCTTGAGTGACAGAGTCACCCAGAACTTGAGTGAGTCTTGCTTCAGTCACCTGAAAAGTGCCCTGGAGGTTCCCAGGCTGTACCGAAGAACCAATAAGGTCAGTGCCCTCACTGAAAAGGATTTCGAGGTGGGGAAATATATATCAGGAAGGCCAGAGAGGGAGGAAGTGGTTAAGCGAGCGACAGAAATAGGTTCTCGGGAGGAGAATCCGTCTCATGGAGAGAAACCCTATTTGTGAGAAGGGGGCTCCTCAGTAGATGTGGCACAGACACAACTTAGGTAGTTGGACTTGCACAGCATGGACTTCTGGCCTTAAGGAAAAATCGTATTTTCAAAGAAAGCATTTTAATAAAATACTTTTAAGTCCTACCCTTCTTTTGGTCTTTGTATCTTATACTTGAAAAGATTTGAATTTACCTTATTTATTTCTTTTATATTGTCATTGGAAGTATCTGCTTTCTCCTGTCTTTTACTGGGTAAGGTATAAAAAAAAGCTGCATTAAAAAATATTAAAGGCATTTATAAGGTGAAAAATTAAGCTCACACTGGTGTTCAAAGTGGAGTTCTGTCTTCACTTTGTAGAATGGGGATTTGGGGGATTTGCTTTTACCAGCATTTTAGTTTTCCCTCTTGAACTCTCATTTTCATGCGTTTATTTATGCTCATTTCATTCTTGTCAGTTCTCACTTACTTTACCTCTAGATTTTCTTTTCTCCCAGTTGGATAGTTGGATTTTAGGCCATTTACAACTGAAATTATTCTCAGGAACTGTGAGAATCTCCTGCAGCATGGTGCTCCTTTGGAATATCCCGGCGTTCCTACAGACACGCCTGGGTGGGGCTGCGTCTTTGTTGTGCACTGAGCCTGTGGCCTGGTCTGCTGCTGTCGGGGTTACTCTTCCCGCCCTGCCCGTGTTCTGGGCGCAACGAGCGGCTGGGCTGAGTGCTGAGCTGAGACCCAGCTCACCTGCGCTGGGGCTGTTCTTCTTTTCCTTTTAAAATCTGGGACACTCCAGCAGAATTCCCATTTCTAGCAAGAGTACCTGATCTCCCGATTTTCTGGTCTGAAGTGGGAGAGACCTATTTTATTTTGCCAGATTCATTACTTTTCCTTTAGGAGTCTAGCAACTTTTCCCTTTCTCTTCAACGGGGTGTTACATTTACTGAGCGCTTGCATCATAGGTCAGACACCGTGCTAAAGACTTTATACACTCATTAGTCCTACAGAGTGAGCTCCCGTGTCCTTACTCACGGATGAAGAAACCAAAACTAAGAAAAGTCAGACACCCTAGATCCTAACCTCTCACGTGGTGGTCTGTTGACCAGCAGTGGTTGGTCGCTGGTGGGAGCTTGTTAGAAATGTGCCATCTCAAAACTTGGCCCTGTTCCCCTCCCTGCAACACACGCACCGAATCAGACCCGGAATTAACGGGGTGGCCAGGTGATCTGTGTGGACACCAGGTTAGGGAACCTGAGTCCAGTCGCTCCAGGCATCGTCCTCCCCGGCTGTCTCTCCACGGCTCCCTCTTGGTCTCCAGGGGTGTTTCTGTGGACAACACTTGTATGTGTCTCAAAACCGGTACCTGCGTAACGCCCTTTTGAACGTGAGGTTTGGGTAACTTATTCTCTTTCTTCTTCTTTTTTTTTTTTTCTGTTCATCTTTAACCCCTACCAACGTTATTCCAGGAGGTGCCAACAACAGCCTCCTCTTATGTGGACAGTGCTCTGAAGCCATTGTACCAGCTTCAGAGCGGGCACAAGGATAAGCTCAAACAAGCCATAATTCAGCAGTGGTTAGAAGGCGCTCTCTCTGAGAGTACGCATAAGTAAGTAACTTAAAAGTGGACTATTCTGGATTTTCTTAGAAAAGCCCTAAGTCAGACATCACGGGGACCATCACAGGCTGCTTGTAGATAAGGTAGTAAGAACATCCAGTGGCCTCATTGCTGGACAAGGCAGGGTGCGGGCACTCAGTCCCTCCCCGACTATGCTCGCTCCACCCCACCCAAGGCTCTGCCTGGCCTCTCCCAGCTCACACACCTTTCAGGGCCCAGGCACATTCCACAGTCCCCCCGGCACACTGCCTTGGACTGTCCTTAACGTCGCTTCATGCAGGAATGTTCTGCGAGTCCAGGCACGCTTTCTCCTTTCAGGTCCTTTCTCTTCAGCTCTGTCAGTCCATGGTGGCTCCAGTCATGCCACATAATCAGCAGACTTGCGCTGGGGAGACCCGTGTAATCGAGGAAGCAGAAACACTCATTGTGCAGTGTAATTACAACTGTTGAAGGATGGGTGTCAAAATCCTAAAACTAATGAGAATAGGGGAGGTGTTCAGTATCACTGTGGTCGAGCATCTCTTCATTTCCTATTCCCCCTACTTTTCCCCAAATCCAGCACTGAGTTATGTCAGAAAGTATATTATTTGATTTTATTGTTGGATTTTGTTTAATTATTAATTTTGCAGTACTATTTTGTTTCTTTCGACCAGTTATGAGTTAAGCAGCATTTGTGAGTTAACTTAGAACATAACAATGAGTTATAATACTGTTTCTATGGGGAAATGTATTCCAAATGCCAAATAACCAGCTGGTAAACAAAATTTTGAAATATAACTCATTTATAATTTGGAAATTATATTGAAAATATTTAAAGGCAATTAGTTTTATTTAAAAGTTCTGAAATACTTTTTCAAAGATGAGCTGTTCCTAGAACTGATGGCAAATGAGTTTGTTCCTTGCATTTGGGGAATGAGCTGCAGCTGTTCACCCTTGATATAAGAAAGACAGTTTGGCCTGCAATTCTCGCTTAGTGTTCAGGACTGAAATTTTAGACAGAATTCATGTACGTGGTTCTTATGTTCCGAGAGGATGCAGTGCTAGACAGTCAAGACCCTGTTTTTCTTTCAGTCTTGAGAAACAGTATTTACCATGGCTGTTTTTTTTTTTTTTACTGGAATTGAATTTTTATCTTAAAAATCCCTGTTTTGGCCCACAAAGCTCGTGGGCGTGTTTGGCGTTGTGTCTCTTTCACCAGTCTGTGTGTCTCGTGCTCAAGGTACTATGAGACCGTGTCGGACGTCCTGAACTCCGTGAGGAAGATGGAGGAGAGCCTGAAGAGGCTGAAACAAGCCAGGAGGACCGCTCCCGCCACCCCTGCCGGGCCCAGTGGTGGCGGCATGAGTGACGACGACAAGATCAGGCTGCAGTTGGCCTTGGACGTCGCATATTTAGGAGAGCAGGTGACCCGAGCGCCGCCATCCTTCCAGGGGGCCTGACTCCACATTCCAAGGGCCCGGCAGCCAGCTGGTGGTGCGCCTGAGCCCAGAGATGCTGGGAGGAACTGGGAGTCCATTCCCGGTACTAGAAAAGAGGGCCAGGCCCCCAGACGCTTGAAGGAAGAGGACGGGCCCCTAGGGAACATGAGAAAGAAAAGACAGACTTTTTGAGGTCCAGGGAATTGACATCCTCTTGGCTCGCTGGCATTCATGTTCCCAAAGCCACTGGGGGAGTGCCCATGGGCAGAGATGGTGTCCTTTTGGTCCACTGCCTGGAATGTGCCTGATACGTGATGGGTGCCAGATGAGGGTCTTTTGAGATATTTGTTAGTTTGGCTTTAGAAAAACTAGAGAAGCGTTAGGCCGTTGATTTCTCAGTGCGGTGCTTGAAAAATACCTCAGCACAGCTTCTTTGCTTCCCTGCCTGCGTTTTGTAGGTTTTCTATAAAACACAGATTTTGGTGTCACGGCGTGTGGACATTCACGTAGGTACCGTCACGTAGGGGCAGGTGTGGATTCCGCACAGGGCCTTCCGTCCTCACAGACTGTCAGAGCTTTGGGGTGTTCAGAAACTGGCTTTGTCAACTGCTTAGGTTTTCTGTAGCAGCAGATCCTCAAGGAAGACCTTTTTGCGAGAGAAAAAGAAGTGGGATCATAACATTCCCATCAGAAGATGCCGTGTTTGCTAGTCACTCTTTCATATAGTTTAGGGTCATCACTAAAAATCTAAATTTTTCCCCTTTCGGGTGAATTTAGAGTGCATTCTGGCAGAAGCCCATTGCCTTGTTTCTTTATTTCTCAAGAGAAACTTAGAAGTCTTTTGACAGGCAGGAAAGTTGGTTATACACACATGAAGAGCAAACAAGCAAAAGAGTTGTGGGCCGGGAAGGGAAAGGAAAGGCAGTCCTCGACCCCAGCCCCGAGACGAGCCACAGCACGCTGGCAGAGACTCAATACTCGGTCTAGGTTTTTCCAGGCCCGCTTGTGCACGCGTGCGCGTGTAGTTGTTGACGGCTGTTGGGTTAAGGTGGGAGGGACGCTGCGTGCTGTGTCTCTGGCACTGAAATAATCCACAGCAGCTGCTGTGCAAAGCTGTCTGACTGCATCAGCTTCTAAGAAAGGCTTGTGGATGACACACTAAGAAATGAAGGTCTCAGGCTGGTTGTTTTTTGGAAAAGCTTCAGTTAAAAAATTACTTTATTATTTCTCTTAGTGTGAATTTTCTCTTCCAGTCCACAAAAGAGGGTCTTATCCTGGTGAGAGTCTGATTTAATGAACTGAGATAACTTAACACTGGCTTCTTAGAATGACCCCCTGAAATAAATTCTACAGTAAGGAAATTTTTTTTTACTTCATTTATTTGAAAGGAAGAAATATCCTACCAGTCACTAGGGAGCTGCCCTTTTCTGGTTCCGTGGAGGGTGAGATGAGGGTGGATGTTTTGTTTCCTTCTTTGTAAGGGTCTTCTCCACGTTCAGCTCACATCGCAGTAACTTGATTCATCCCCGTGGCCTTTGCAGATCGAAAAGATAGGCCTGCGGACAAAGGACATAAGAAGCTTTCCAGCTCTTACAGAGCTTGTTGCCGCTGCGAAGGACCAGGCAACGGCGGGGCAGCCTTAAGCATCTTGGAAGAGCCCAGGGGAGAGGAAGTCGGGCCTCGCACCTGCACGGAAGAAAGCGGCTCTGTTCTCTCACGGCCTGCAGCCAAGAAGCGCTTGCACAGGGTCCCAGCAACGTGCCAGGACGGCCTCCCACCGCAGCGTATTTGGGTTTTCTTTCACCCAAAAAGAATACGAAAGCCTTTTTCCGTTGTATGGAAGATAGTTTTTAACTAAGACGTTTGAAACTTTCTACTATAGTTTACAGAGCAAATTATTTTATTTTTATCATAAATCTTAGTGTGGCAGAGCTGATTTCTAAAGTATGATTGAAGGAAATATATATATGAATATAAAAAGTCGTCTTCCTGATCCTGCAGTTAGAAGTGGCCGGCTGCAGAGGGGTGACCATACTGTGTGCAAACGCCCTTCTCCACGATGAAAGTAACTGCCCACTTGCTGACTTTCTGGAAGACGCAGTCCTGGTGGCTCCCACTCCCCCGTTAGGCGTTCAGGAAGAGTGCAGGTCACCCAGGCCTCTGTCAGGAGCGAGAACCAGCGGGGGGATCGGTCTAAATAAAAGAAGAGTCTGCCAAAGCCTGTGTACCTCTAATGTGTGAATTCCGCACAAGTCAGATGCTCCTCCACAGTCATGCCTCTGATGACATGTGCCCTCTTCTTGGCACCTGCAGGGTCCTGTCCACCCAGAGCCTCCCTTCAGGCACGTGGCAGTTCTGGTCCAGGGGAGGGTGACCCGACGCACCTTCCCAGCAGCTGACACCTGCGTGTCGGGGTGGGAGAAGAGTTGGGAGTGCTGGAAAGAGGCGCTGAAAGCGCGTGGCTGGTTCGTCGGCGCACGTGCGAGCGCTCGTGCTGGGCCGTGGCATGGGCCCCTTCAGCCCGATGACGATGCGAGAGCAGGTACGCCTTCTGCTCTGCCTTTGCGTTTCCTCGTGGCTCAGTCTGGTCGAAGGTTAGCTCTGTGGGGGAGAAGGGTGACCGGGAGTTAAGGGAGCAGACCTGGGAGGCATCAGCGGGGATTGGGCGGCGGAGCCAGAGCAGGGGGCGGTGAGGGGAGGGGAGCCCCCACGAGGGCAGCGGATGCAGCTGGGCAGCGCTCTGGCCTCCTCCGCTCCCCACAGGGAGGGCCCCGCCCTTGGACGGATGGGCGTCCTAACTCTGCGCAACATTAGGAAGCTGGCCAGAGGCACAGGAGGGCAAGTGAGACCGCGGGAGGGACTGGTGCGAAGGGGCTGAGCCCGCTCGGCCGGGGGTGCCGGCGCCCCGTTGTGCGGTGCTGGGCCCGTGGGCAGCAGGGGCCGGGGCGGGGAGAGCCAGCCCCGCGGCTCTGCCCCGGAGCTGCACGCACACCTGGGAGTTGGGGCGCGGCCTCGTGCCAGGAGGCGAGCCTGCAGCTCAGCATAACGGGGTGCGCTGCATCACTACCTCCGCATCGTGCGGGCTCCCTCGGGGCCTCGGCAGCCTCGTGCATGCCTGACACAGCCTGCCTCGGCAGCCATGTGACCCGGTCTCAGTCAGCGATAGACTCCGGCGCTGTCCCCATCTCCCCGGCTGCTTTGCCTTTGTCGGTTGTTTCAGGACGTGGCGGACGGGGATAGTTTATTAGTCCCTCCAGCTGCAGCACTGTTGTTCCCAGTTTGCAGGTGAGGAAACAAATTAAGGAGTTGAGTCGGTAACAGGTTTGGGATCTGATGACATCCCTCGGGGGCCGTGAGGCGCATCCCCTGGCCGTCCTTGGGCCGGGGCTCGTGCCCAGCTGGAATGTCAGATTGAAGGGACCTGTAGTTGTCAGATGATGACCTTGTCACTGGATAAACACTTCGCAACCCCAGGAAGACTCACGGTTGGCTGCAGAAATGTGTAAGAGAAACAAACCCCTACTGTTAATCCGTTAATATTTTTGTGTCAAGTGATCCACAAGGTGTCGGTACTGAGTATCCTTGTAGCATCCTGAGCCAACTTTGCATTTGTGAAAGAGCTCCGGAGCAGAGAGCAGCAAGTCCATTACTGTCCTGCCGGTTGCTTTTGGAAATAAGGCCAGAGCACAAACATCCTCTTCCTCTGGCCGCCGTGGTGGGGCTGCCCCAGGTCTATCCAGGCGACTTCAGCCCAAAGCTGGGCACCCAGTGGCCCTCACAAATATTTGTCGGATGCAGGAAGGTATGTGCTGGGAGGATTGTTTTGAAAGGCAGCTCTGAATCCAGTAGTCAGCACCTATTTTGAAAATAAAAACCGTTTTTCGCCTGAAGTTGTTTTAGGAATTACAGAAGACACCATGATGGTTGTGGTTCTGATTTGCAGATGCTTCTGTCCCCTCGAGACCCTAACTCCAAGTGGTGGGTCCTGACGGGTGGTGGCCACGTTCCCGTCTAGAAGCATGTGCTTGGAGGGGAGGTTTTGAGCATCGCTTAAAGCAGTGCTTCCTAAATTCTAGGTGATCCCTGGGCCTCCTGCAAAGATACAGATTCCAACTCAGGAGGTCTGGGCGGGGCCTGCGGGCCTGCCTTTCTCCTAGGCTCCCAGGGCAGTGCTCCCCCAGATGCTAGCGGAGGACCCTGCCCTTCCTGTGCAGCTTCTCGGGGCTGTCCTCACCCCTTGCCCTGTGGCCCCATGTCACGTCTCCCTTCTCCTCCAGTCTCTCTGTTCTTCCCTCTTACAAGGAGGCCTGTGACTGCACCCAGGTAATCCAGGATCACCTTCTCGCCTGAAGACCTTTAATCACATCTGCAAAGCCCCCTTTGTCATCTAAGGTCACATTCAGAGGTTCTAGGGATTGGGACCTGGGTGTCTTTGGGTGCCATTATTTAGCCTGCCACAGCTGCCCACAGATAGGCACCCCCCTTCCTGCGGTACTTTTGTGGAGCAGGGCTTCCAGACAAGGAGGTCGTGACCTTTGTGTGGACTGAGGGCCATTGATGTATTGGTGGTGGTTATTCAGTTATTCATTCAGGTGTTTCCCAGTTTACAAATAAAGGCAGGGAGGCCCAGAGAGGCAAAGTAACTGGATCTGGGGCACACAGCAGTTCGTAAGTGTTGGAGCTGGGCTTCTTGCCCAGCTGCCCATCTCTGGGACGCCTCTCATGTGCCCGGCGCAGCAGACTAGACGGCTGGGAAGGACAGCGGTCTCCCCTGACATCAAAACTAGGGAGACGTGTTTAGACTACAGAGCGGGGCTTGGGCGTTTGGGGAGAGAAGCTGAGCTGCTGTCCCCTGCCGGCCTCGGTGGTCCAAGGAGCAGACGCCCACACTGTTGCCACAGTTCCATCTGGAAGAGCCAGGCCCTTGGAGCAGCTGCAGGGGCCCAGTCTGGGGTGGCGGAGCAGCTCCTACAAGCAGAGCAAAGACACCGTCCACTCCCAGCCCTCGAGCCTCCAGCTCCCTCCCCTGCTCCTTGGCCCTTATGGGTAGTGGCCACGCTTCAAGACAGCTTAGTCCTTTCAGTGTTCATGGAAGGCAGGGACCGAAGGTGCTCTGCGTGCATTTCACGGGGTGAGCAGCATGGGCCAGCCTGCGAGGGCCCACCTCCCTCTCGGGCTCTGCCTGAGACTTAGAAAGTGGGGAGACAGGCAGGCACTCAGCAGACGGAGAGGGATGTGCCCACGTTCACGGGTGAAGGTTTCTCTCTCCACCTTCCGACCCCAGGCACTGTGCAATCCCGGGAGGTGTCCGGGAGGACAGGCCCGGCTGTCTGCTGCCCGGTGCTTCCCAGCGGGCTCCGCGCAGCTGGTCTGCACACCTGGAACTTGTCCAGATGAGGCGAGGACAGCCTGTGCCTTCCATGAAAGCCCCGTCCAGACACGGCTCCAAGGCCGAAAAGGCCCTTTTGTCGGTACAGCCTGTCAGCTGCCTTGTGCACACTGGTCCTGCTGCTGCTGCTGAGTGAAAGAGGTTTTCATTTTTGCTTACTGTTGCAAGACGTTTATTAACAATGCAGGGATAGCCAGCCATGGGATTACAGTCTAACGTACATTCAGACGCTTGTGTTGTTTTTCGTAATGTGTTTTTCAAAAACCACAAGTATCGGGAAAGAAAAGCTGAGAAACCCAGAGAAAGGAACGCATCGTGGACCACTTGCAGGTCATCGTCACACTCAATAAGCCAAAGGTGAGCCTGGGGCAATGAGAAAGGGATGTTTTAATTTTAAAGCCCTATTTCTGTCCTCGATGGAAAAGGAAACCATTTTAGGTTTCAGAAACAAGCTGGTGTGTTCAAGCTCTTTCAGGAGCAGTGGCCTGTACCGAACACGGGCTCATGGCCCTGCATCCCCCCAGCCGACCGAGAAGGATGCTCATTGTGCACAGCGCGCATTTCCCAGGAGGAGCAGCCGCTCTCGGCCCCAGGTGGACTCCGTGGAAGAGAACGGGGACGGGTGGTGACACCGGCAGTGACACACGGGCGGCAGGCCTCATGCGGCGCTCAGCGGGTTGGACACGCGGCCCAGGAAGTGCAGGGCGGCCGAGTCTCGCTCCAAGACGGCCAACAGGAATGGGCTGTTCAGGGTCACCTCCAAGACCTCGGGCCCAGCCGGCTGTGGTGCGGACTCCGTGGGATGCTCTCCCTCGTCCGCTTTTAGCTCAAAGAGAACGCTGTTGAGCACCTGCAAAGCAGCGAGCCTGGGGTCGCTCCTGAAGGCCCGGGCCCGGGGGAGGACCGCTC
>NW_006776681.1:792001-796241 GCF_000442215.2 Lipotes vexillifer
GCCTGCCCACCCGCCCTCAGCCCGACTCACACGATGTGACGGCTCCTCCCCAAAGTGTCCCCCAAACCTGCCAGTCTCCACCTTTCCCTGCTGTCCCCGGTGGGTGCTTCTCTCTGCGAACTCAGCGCAGAGGGCTCCAGGCCCAGGACTGTGAGCCACCCGGCCTCCTCTCCCTCCCAGCGTGCAGGCATTTCTCGGTTGCAGGCGTCTGTTGCCCCCTTTGCCCCTGGACCGTCCGTCTGCTGCTAAGTGCGTCCCTGAAGCCAGGAGCCGTGTGGCAGGGCCGGCAGCCGGCCTAGAGGCACTAGTCCCCGGGTCCCCATCCCGACCCTGCTGTAGGATCTGGGGAGGACCCGAGGCTGGGCAGGCAGGACAGAGCCCAGAGCACGTGGTGGGGAGAGGTTTGCTGCTCTCCAGCTGTCCCTGGCAAGCCCCAGAGAGCTCCGGTCACTTCTCTGCCACCCTGGGGCCCCAGCCGCCCGGCCACGCCCTCCTCTCTCTCCTCCTTGCCCGCGGGCCGCCTCTGTGACCCTCCCACCCGTGCCTCCCGACTCTGGGAACACACAGCCCACATCAGGCATAGAGGCCGGCAGCACGGTACCTTTCCAACTCTGAGGTTGGCATCGCTGATTTTGCCCAGGTTCGCCTCGGCGCCCAGCAGGGCGGGCAGCTTGGTCTGGGCAAGCAGGTCCTGCAGGTCGTAGAACCCTTTCAGTGTCAGCTGGGGTATGGTCAGGCTGATGGCCCTGGGGAGATGACACACGGTTACCAAGCTCCCCCTGTGAAGCCCCAGGCCACACCGGACTCATGGAAGACCCGGGAAGCCGGGTGGCATTTGTCCCCGAAGGAGGGGCCGTTTGCCCGCCTCACCCAGCTAGGGTGTCCCGGGAAAATTTTCAGCAACAAATGCAATTTAAAAAACCTTCATTTTCTTTGAAATTCTGTGGGAGGGATGTACAGTATTTAACAACAGAGCTCTCTGGGGGTTGATGGGAATAGTTGTCTATTCTTTTTTCTACCCCTTTTTTAGGTTGGCTGCATTGAAAGCGTACTCGGTTGATTTTAAAACGCTGTCCTCTAAAATAACGCGTCGTGTCTTACTGACTACCTTTCAGTGGTGAGCTCCCCGTGGGAGGGGGAGAAGGTACAGTGTCAGCCTCTGTGCCAGGCGTGCCACTTATGTCAAGTCAGTTCACCTCCATGTACTACCTCTGCCTTCCTCGGGCAACACTGAGAGCCCATAGATGGTTCCAGCGATGCACCAGACCCTTACAGGGTTGACAGTACACCCGTGTCCAGAGCAGCGCTATTCGCAACAGCCAAAAGGTGGAAGTGACCCAGGTGTACATCAACGGATGGCTGGATAAACAGACCGTGGCAGATACCACACTGGAATACTACCCAGCCCCAGAGAGGAAGGAGATTCTGACACGATACAACATGCATGAGGCTTGAGGACATTGTGCTCAGTGAGATACGCCCAACACAAAAGGACAAATACTATGTGATACCACTTATAGGAGGTACACAGAGGAGTCGAATTCATAGAGACAAAGAAGGGTGGTTGCCAGGGGCTGCAGGGAGGGGAAATGAGTTGTTAGTGATTAATGGGGACAGAGCTTCAGTTTGGGAAGATGAAAAGTTTCTGGAGACGGATGGTTGGTAGCACAAAAACGTGAAGGTATTGATGCCACAGAGATATACACTAAAAAAGGGCCTTGGGTGGTAAATTCTGTGTTATGTGTTTACCACAGTTTTTAAAAAATGACAGAAAGAGTTGACCTCAGGAGGCCCTCTGTGCCCCTTGGTGCCTGTCTCAGAACAGAGTTCTGGACCCGCTGCTCTGGGCCTGATACGTAAGCAAGCCTGATGCCCCAGTCTCAGTAAGAAAGAGGAACAGATGACCCAGGCAGCAAACTAGGGGAGTCCTGGAGTCAAGAGCAGCACCCCGAGAAAGCCTGCCTACTCCCAGGGCTCTTGAAGGGGTCCCAGGGCTCCTGGAAAGTCAGCCCCCAGGAAGCTGTTGGAATGCAGCAGATCACACACGGCAGAGGTCCCCTCTCAGAGGGCATGTTGACCGTGGGCGGCCCAAGCCTGTGGGTAAACGGAAGCACGGGGAAAAGCGGGCCTCCTTCCCTACCTCTCCTGCACCCAGAGAGAGAAGAGAAATCAAGAGCTGGGTACACGGTTGGAGGGTGCACTCACTGGTGGGTGGAGGGTGCTCAGGCACCATCGCCACGCTACCCACTGGGCGCCCAGGGCTCGGCCCGCACCGCGCCCGTGGCCACCCATGCCCCCCACTGCCCGGGCAGAGCCATCCATGCAGCTCCTCACTCCAGGGGCGCAGCCCAGGAGGGTCCAAGCAGTTTCCCAGAGCCGCACCGGGGGGAGAGATTCTTCATCCGGGTCAGGAAGTTGTGCTGAAAGGTGAGGGCCTCCACCTGCCGCAGGTCGGGAGCACGGTGCGGCTGGATGAGCAGCAGGCAGGCGTTGGCGCTGAGGGGCACGCGGGTCACGGAGAGGTTGTTCTGGGTGTCGTTCCAGTAGTGGAAGATGCCGATGCCCAAGAGCATAGGGACCGACACTGAGGTGGTGTTGTCCACCCAGAACTCCTGGAGCCCGGGCATCAGGGAGAACCCCTTCATCTTTCCTGGGGACCCGATAGGAGACAGGAAGGGAAGAGTCGGGAGAGGGCAGGCGGGGGGCAGGGCTGGCCGCAGACCCCCGCCCCTCCCCGCCCAGCCCCGCCCCCTCCCTTCCCCGCCTTTCTTTCCTGACTGTTTTCATGAGATCGTTAAGTATTCCCTGACAGATACTCTCCCCTGCAGTTCCCTTAACTGGCGTCTCTATTGCAGGTGGTTTCTTTGTAGATCTTCCCTCAGCTCCTGTGTACCCTGTGAAGCAAGTTCAACCTCTGTGTGGTGTAAAGCCTCTCTCCTTGCACTCCAGTTTAGCCTATCCAAGATGACTCCTCCGCTTCCCTCCCCTCCCCTCCCCTCCCCCTCCCTTCCCCTCCCCTTCCCTACCAAAGCCTCGCCCCTGCCCCAGCCCCAGGCTGCTCTGCACTTTCCTAGCCCCCGAAGTTCACCAGCCCCAGGACCACTGACCATCAACTCTTCCTCCTGCAAAATCCACTAACTGCCAATGTTGAAGGCGTAGTCCACACCAGGCCCCAACCCGAGGCCCACAGAGGAAACCAGCTCAAAGATCCTACCGTGCCAATAACCAGGTAAACTCAGACCCAGAGGTGTCCTGGCCCCAAGCCTGGGCTCTGCCTTGCTCACTTTAAAAAACAAACAACAAACCAGAAGAACCACTTTGTTTCTTAGAGCGTTTTAGGTTCACGGCAAAATTACGAGAAAAGTGCAGCTCTTTCCAGTATGTCCGCTACTCCCCCCTCCCCAGCACACAGCCCCTCTACGACCAGCATCCCTGCTAGACGGTACGTTGGGTAACACTGAGGAACCGATGTGGCCACGTCATCGTCACCCAGAGTTCCAGAGTTCACACAGTTCACGCCTGGTGCTGGACGTTTTACAGGTTTGGACAAACGCTCAATGGCGTGTCCACCGTTACACTAGCATACGGAATCGTTTCACGTTACTCGGTACTGCTTGCTGCTGGGGACAGACAGATGATCCAGTGACCAGTGGATGTGAGCGGAAGTGCTATGTGCTACCTGTGTGCTGCGCCCTGAGGGGGCCGAGCCCTCCCTGCCCCCTGCCACCCCCAGGGATGGGCTGTGGCATGGGGGTTGTGGAGCTGAGCTGCCAGCCGGCTCAGCTGTTGCAGAGCAGCTTGCTGAAGGCGCTGGCACCTGAGGGCGCACCAGCACATCCCTCCCTCTGCAGTCATCCCAGTGCCCTTGAACGGCCCAGTGTGGTTGTCCCTGGGAGAACAGGTGAGGTTGAGAGATGAGCCCATCGCAGAGGGGCGCCTGGCACTTGGAGATCTGAGCAGAGGTGACTTAAATGAGTCAGGGGTCCCTTCTTATTGAGCCCGAGGTCTCCAAGGAGAGATGGGGGAGGGAGCTGGAGACAGGGAGCCTGGGTCTTGCGAGGAGGGAGTGGCCAGGGCACCCAGCCTCTGCCCTATCCTCCATCCTGGAGCCCTGTGCTTCCGGGAGGGCTGCTCACAAGCTGCAGTGTCAGTCCTCTGGCTCCCCAGGGCACCTCCATGCCGGCCCACAGACCTGGCAGGCGGCTGGTTAGTGTATAGGGGAAGAAGGACTAAAGGTTTT
>NW_006776681.1:796451-822341 GCF_000442215.2 Lipotes vexillifer
AGGGAAAGAAGGACTAAAGTTTTTCCACCAACAAACTAAAAGGGAAAGAAGGATGCTGCCTCCAAAAAAGGTATGGGAGTCTGAAACGAAGGTGGCTGCCCGCTACTCTCTGCTCGACTGAAGAACACAGCACCCTGTTCTCATCCAGAGATTAAGGACGTCTCACCAGGTTAGGAAAACTGGTGTGGCCCTTTCTGGCGCCGGTGGCTCTCTGGCTCTGCCTTTTGGGGGGCAGGCCTTTCACATTGAGCTCTCCTCCCAGGCTCCTCTTAGGGACGGCGGGCTGAGCTCACAGGCCCCCTCCACCCTGCATCGGGTGCGGCCACCCCTGGCTGCATGGCCCCTGCCTGGACTCTGCTGCCGGGACCTGTCAGCGTGGGGACCTGGGCCCTCCTGGGGTTAGCACCTTCCCCCTGCTCCCAAAGGCAGGCTGGAGGCCTTTTCTTTGAAGATTTTCAGCCTTCCGGGATATTGTCAGAGCAAGGAAAGGACCGCGCTCTGTTCAGCCTTCGCCTGTCCCCACAGCCCTGCCCTCCGACCGCCTTGTTCCTTGTCTCTCGGCTCCGCTAGGTTGAACGTCCCGATAGCACCTCACTGCAGCCCTCCAAAGCCCGCCACTCCGTTCACAGAGCCAAGACCTCAGGGCCTGCTCCCAGGAGAGTTTGCCGGGCGATTGCATAACCTTCCAACCACTATCCCGGCCTCCAGTCCCCGCAGTGCAGGCCAGGGATGACCTCTGGCGCAGAAAGTCTGCCACTCAGCTCCCAGACACCCACAGCTCCAAACTCCCAGCATCACATCCACAGTCTCAAAATCTGGCCCTGACCCATCTTTGTGGCCTTGCCTAACACTGGTCCCATTCTCTCCTTCTGAGCTCGGGCCAAACAAAGCCGCTCCTGTTCTGGTTCCTTGCCCTGACCTTGGCAGCCTTGTGCCACTTCCCAGGCCTTCATTCTGTCCTCTCCCAGGTGATGCCCCTCACCGGGTGCACTGAGCCCCAGGCCACCTTCCCAGAGCGCCTTACCTGCAGCTCTGGGGCTGAGGCACTGACCCGCAGGATCCAGCTTTCTGGTAAACCACAGTCAGCAAGCTGGGGGCAGGGCCTGTGCAGCCTCCCTGCTTGTCCCCTCTGAGGCACCAGCTCAGAGTCTTACAAGTACTGCATCCTCAACGATTGTTTTTGAATGAATGAACAACCTGTGTCTTAGGGATTCTTTTTGGTAATAACCTCTCCCGATATGAAAGTGATGTAAGCAAGCTGGTTATTTTTGCATGGGACAGTGACCTTCTCAAGGACGAGAACGCTTCATCTTCTCAACAGTCAGGAACCCATCCCTTCTGAGCGTGGAGCTGGGCCACAGGGCCGAGAGACGTGAGTTTAGAACCCGGGACCCCCGCTTGTGGCTCTCCCATCGGGAGCGGTCCCTTTGTTTCTCTGAGTCTGTTTCCTCACTGGTAAACAAAGGCAAATCACGCCTCTCACCGCATCACGAGGGGATTCAGTGATGAAAGTAAAAGGATGCAGTGCAGTAGCTGCACATAGTAGGGCAGCAGCGGGGGAGGCGGATGCTCGGCCAATGCCCATCCAAGGAGCCCAGTGGGGCGGCCACTTCATCCTGCGTGAGGGTGGCCCCAAGTACTTCACATATGCCACCCTGCCCCTCTCCAGGCCCAGCCCTGCTCAGCTGAACTGAGACGTCGGACATTAAGTCCGTACAGACAAAGAACTGCCACCCTCCTGCACCGGCCGGGGGCAGAGCCCCCCGAGGGCTGGCCTTACCTTGGAAGTGGACGTAAGCATTGAAGAGCAGGGTGCTGTCTGGGCTGACCCCTGTCAGGGGCCTGCCCATCTCCCACCCCGTCACAGCCTGCATGAACCTGTTGATCTTCTCAGCAGCGAGATCTGGGTCCGTGGACAAGTCTAGCGAGCGGGAGAGGGTGACAGGGGAGATGGAAGACAGGCCCTGCACGAATGGCTGCTTCAGGCGCAGGCCAGGGGCCGTGAACAGCCCGACCACCGTGGATAGGAGCAGCCTGGCCCGGCTGCCGGCCCCGCCCTGGGCCACCAGGAGGCCCTGGATGGTCTGCAGGGCAGACAGGACCTTGTGACCATCCAGCCGGGAGGTGCAGCCCTGACCCTCCCCCGGGACGCCCAGGAACGCCTGTAGTCTGCTGGCCGTGGGGTCCAAGGCCCCCAGGTAGAAAGAGGTCAGGGTGCCAAAGAGAGCCACCGGGGAGAGCACAGCCCCTCTGGCCGCGCTCCGTGTCTCGCTCAGCATCTTGTACATGTGGAAGCCCATGAAGTTGAGCAACACCCCCACCTTCACGGCCCGCAGCCGCTCTTCGGCCTCCAGCTGCTGGGTGGCTCGAACCAGCTGCTCCCGCAGGGCCTGCTCATCCACCGCGGTCGACTTGGCCTGAATCGGGACAGGTGTGAAGGTGGGGTCTGGGGGCGACTCCGCCCTGGGTTTCTCCAGCTGGTCACAGCTGCTCTTGCTGTAAACAAGGAGGTGGAAGGGGTGTATATACACCCGGTCTGCAGTGGCCAGGCGAGCCCAGGCCAAGAGGCAAAGGACGGAGGCCCCCAGGCTCAGGCCAGCAGGAGCCATCTCTGACGGGGTGCTCACTTCTGCGGACCCTGAAATATTTTGTGAAGGGTGAAAGAGGATTATTGAATGCCCTCTAGCAATATTCCCTACAACCAGTCAGCACGGGAGAAATCCATCCACGTCTTAACAAACGTCAGAGAGGAAGTGATTCAAAGCTCTGCGGAAAATATCTATGTATATGATCCAGGTGCAAACTTCACTGTCATGGGCTGAGTTGTGCTTTCGTGGGGTTTTATTTTGGGGTTGGCTTTGGGTTTTGTTTAGTTTAAATTTTAGAGTGGTGAGGATGCCTGAATATGAAGACATTTGCAGATTTTAAAGAAAAAAATATGAAATGTCTCATTAAGTCAAGTAAAAAATGTAAACAAATGTTTTCACAAAATATCGCAAGCATTTTTCTTCAAGAATATGTGAGTGGTTTGTACTATTTTTACCTTGTGCTAATTAGTGATACGATGCTTTGGTCAATAATTACATGTTTAACAGAAGAGTAATATGGAAACATTTTAACTTATTGTTAAAGGAACACTTTGAGTAAAAAAGTATCATGATATTTATGCAAAAATTTAAAAATTCAAACGTTGAAGTCGATGGGAGAAATGTTACATATGAGGAAGTCATCCTGGCTTATCCAAGATGGAGCTGGGTGGCCACTGCAGATGTGGTTTCAGACATGTTCCTGCATCACTGAGAACTTGAGTTTTCTGAACTCTATCAGACTCAAGGACACCACCAGCCATTCTCAAAATCATATCAGCTAGCAGCTGCCAGCTGCAACCTTATGGTCCCAAGGTCTCGCCTTGAAACTATGCAACCTTTTTGGACCCCAACCAGTCCTTGCTAAACAAACACCCTTGCTTCTTGCCAGTGCCAATCCTAATTCTTGACAAACAGCTTATGTAATTTTGCAGTTTTTGCCTTTACAAGCCTCCTCTATTTTGTTGCCTGGTGGAACCCAATTCAAGTGCTTCCTGTATCCGTGTCTCCCTGCTATAGTCCCCAGTTTGGCTCAAATCAAAGAGTTTTCTATTCCTGATATAGATTGTTTATTGGTTATTTTCGTCAACAAAGTCCTGACCCCCAGTGCCTCAAAGTGTGACTATATTTAGGGACTTCCCTAGTGGTCCAGTGGTTAAGAATCCGACTCTCAGTGCAGGGGACGCAGGTTCGATCCCTGGTCAGGGAACTAAGATCCCACGTGCTGCGGGGCAACTAAGCCCACGCGCCATGACTAGAGAGAAGCCCGCTCGCCGCGACGAAAGATCCCACGTGCCGCAACTCAGACCCGACGCGGCCAAAACAAAAAAATAAATAAATATTTAAAAAAAAATTGTTTTTAAGTGACTATATTTGGAAACAGAGTCTTTAAAGAGGTAGTGTAGGTTAAATTAGGCCATTAGGGTGGCCCTAATCCAATCCGACTGGTGTCCTTATACGAAGAGGAGATTAAAACACAGGCAGGGAGGACCGCTTGAAAATACAAGGAGAAGACGGCCGGGAGACCGACCGCCTGCAGGCCAAGGAGAGAGGCCTCAGAAGAAGCCCCCCCCCCCTCCCCCAACACCCTGATCTCGGACTTCCAGCCTCCCGAACTGTGAGAAATAAATTTTTGTTGTTTGTATGGCACTCTAGTATTAATATTTTGTTATAGCAACCCATACGGACTAAGGCACTTGGTAACTGTTCCATGCAAGCTTGAGAAGAATGTGTATTTTGCCATTGTTGGATGGAATGTTGCATGCATGTCAGTGAGACCCAGGTGATGGATAGTGCTGTCCAGGTGAACCATCCTTGCTGATTTTCTGCCTGCGTGTTCTATCAGTTACTGACAGGGGATGTTAAAAACCCCCCCCCCCCTCCCGCCAACACCTTGATCTCGGACTTCCAGCCTCCAGAATCATGAGAAAATAGATTTCCGTTGTTTAAGACCCCAGCGTGTGGTACTCGTGGCAGCCCACGGCGCTAATATGCCCACATGGTTATGGCTATCAGTTTTCCCCAGAGAACAAAACATGGGGCAGACAGCAGGTCTCTGTGGGCCTCCAAGCCCCAGGGTAGGTGGTAAACCAGCTTGGAGTACAAGACTAACACACACACAAGTTCTTCCTGTGTTATAAATCAGCCTGGCAAGAAAAATCCAGCTGTGTAGTATCCCCTGGGGCATGTTCCCCTCGTTTCCCAGCTATGGTGTATAATCTAAGAATGGAGACCTCATATTTGTTTGGTACGTGACAGTTCACAAAAGCCCTTTCCCATAGATCATCCTATCTAACCATTACACGATCGCGTAAGGAAGGAATTGTTTCCCTCCTTTGCAGACACACAAAGGGGAGATCTAAGGTGTGGAGAAATGTTCCCAAGGTCATAAAGCAAGGAGGGAACAGACAACGGATTCCAACCTACTTTACTCTCCCCCGGTTCTCAGGGGACTCACCCGGGAAGCCTTAGAGACTGTGAAGCCCTGGGCCTCACCACCAGAGATGCTAGCTAAGTGGCCCTGGGGAGGGGTCTGGGAAGGGGATTTTAGTCTCCCAGTGGTCTCAACATGCAGCTGGGACGAAGCACCGTGGGCTCAGCCCGGGGAAGCCCAGGCATCCCTCACCTGCGTCAACCCCACACCGGCTCCCTTTTCCCTGCTAGTGGAATCCCCGAGGAGCTCTGTCACCCCGCCAAGCCCCACCCATCAACAGCCCGATTTCACTGGTCTGGGTCGCGTTCTCCAGGCGACACGGATGTGCCGCGATGGTTTAGAGCCTCTCTCTAGACACGGGTCACCCGGGGCGGGTGGGACAGTCTCCAGCACCCTTTTGGCTCAAGAGCCCTGGGATCCTGCCCCAGCCTCACCTCTGGCCAAGAGCACGGGAGTGGGCCGAACCCGTGGGAGAGGAGGCCCCTGGGCAGCTCTGCCCGTTTATTCTGTGATGGTTCTTACTGAGAGGGCGAATGCTGCCTGTACGGCTTCATTCAGTTCTAGCCATTTTTACATGACACCTCCCTCGTGGCTCTGAAGGGGTGTGCTGTGCTACCAGGCTACTGCTCAGCTTTCTCCTCCCTCCCCGCTGCCCTCCCAGAGCTGGCCTGGGCCTCCTTGGAGCTGTGGGACGTCACCACCGCCTCCAGGTCACCTCGAGGCCTGGACGCTTCCTGCACACCCATGCACGGCCGGTCGGCGTGCTTTCCTGCGCCAGGCGTGCTGACTGCAACGCTCTCGGCATCCAGCCCCCACGCGTTGTGTGCTCGCCCTGCCCTTTGACCTCTGGTCTCAGCCCCTGCCTCCCCTCCTTCCAAGGCATTTGACACAACCCACTGTTCTCACGAGGAGCCACACGACACGGAAACCAGGGACAGAAGATTCTCCCCTCTTCATAGGCCTTCCTGGTACGCGGGCCCAAGTTGCCGGCTGACGTCTCGTGTAAAAGGATGTAAAAGGCCACAGCAAGTCAAGTTGCCGGGGAAACCGCTGGGGCCCGAGCGCGCAGCACCCCTTCAGTGACAGGCCTGAAGGTCCCGGGTGGAGGCCAGGCAGGTGATCGCAGCCCCATGCTGGCGTCCTGGAGGCACAGCACCGTTTCAGGTGATTTCCGAGCCTGCTGCTGGCTCTCATTTGTGGTCTGTGGCTCTAAGTCGGCACCCGGTCGGCCTGGCCTGACGCCCTCTCCTTGGGTTCCATTCTCTTCCACCCACCCGTCCTTGGCCTCCCCCTTCACCAGCCCCTCCTTCTAGGCTTCCCTACTTCTCAGGGCCCCGTGCGTAAGGATAATGGTGAGGACGGCCGCTAAGGCATGTATAAGGAGGATCACTGTTCTAGCGATTTCAAGCATCAAGTCCTCCGACCCTCACAGCAGCCCTACCTTCCTGCCCACGCCTCGCTGCTGCCAGATTTCATGCTGCGACTGGCCCCGACATGCCTGGCACCCTGAACTCACTCCCCCTGCCCTCCTTTCTCTTCCCCATGGCACTGGTCACCTGCAACACTCTGTATCACTGAGTTATTCTTTTATTTATTCTGTTTAGCGTGTACTGCGACACTAAACAATGAATGCAAATCGCTCAGAAGTGAGGTTCTTGCTCTGTTTTGTTCACTGATGTGTCCCACATTCCCCAAAATGTGCCAACAAGTACTCAACAAGTAGTGACTAAATGAATGGGTTGGTGCTGTTTTGCAGAGGAACAGAGAGGCTCAGAGACTTGCTCAAGGTCACACAGCCAGTAAGAGGCAGATCTAGTGTTCAAACCCAGAGGCCCTGACTCCACAGTCCACACTCTTAAGCACTAATCTATACTACACATGAGCCAAAATAATAAGACCGTGTCTTTTTCGTTTATTCTAAAGTTTAGGAAGCACTTTCAGGTTGTATTGGCACTCTTAATTTATAGCACAGTCCCTGAGCAAGGGAGACCAGGCGTTGCCATTGGTTCCATTTTACAGATGAGCAAACCAAGGCTCAGGGAGACTGGGACCGGAGCCAGCACTGCCTCAACAGAGCTGCAGGAGACGAGGCCACCGCTCCCCTGAGCCTTGTGCGGACGCAGCCCCGGGCTCACTGAGCCTGCCCTTCACCCCAGCTCCACTGCCTGCACAAGCCTTGCTGCCCCTCTGGCCAGAAGAGGACCCAGTGGACTGTTGACCACAGTGAGTCTTCTCCCAGGCCAGCCCCGCAGGACCCAGCCCTGCTCAGAGGGACCGGAGGACCGGCCAGCCTGCCTGTCGCTGAGGGGAGCAGGTCCCCTGGTGAGACCCAGGGTGGGCTCAGAGAAAGGACCGCCCAGACCTGAGGGAAAAGACAGCCTCAGCGTCTTCAGTGGTAATGTCCGCCGCAGCCCAGGTCACCACTGTCCCCTGGCGCCTGCGTCCTGGGTGCTGTTTAGCCGTGGCCTTCCAGCAGCTCTTCCCCTGCCCCCAACAGAGCCCCCAGCTTTCTCCCCACAGCGGACAAGCCCCTCGCAGGGAGAGAGCTGGGGAGGGGTAGGTGTGGAGAAGGCTCCCGCTTACCTTCTGCTCTCGTCCCCAAGACAGGGGTGGCCTTTTCCTCTGGCTGGGCCACTGAGGCCCTATTTATGTCTGAAGGGTGGGGACCGTTCCCAGGCTGCCCTGTGCTCAGGCTCGGGGGAGGGGTTGCGTCACGGCGCCAGGCCATGGGGGTGGGAGACTCAGGCAGCTGCCCGCCTAGGGGGACAGACGCCAGGCCAGGCGACTCTCATGCTGGGCCTCCGTCCAGGAAGCCAGGGAGATCGATGCACGCTGCTGCCTCTGACAGACTGAGCCGGCACACGGTCGAGTTACACATTTACTGAAGTTCTCCCGAGCAGAGGCTGTTGTTATGGGACACAGGAGTTTCCCGTGTGGTGGTGTGATGCGTCTCGGCCCCCAGATGTGATGGCCCAAGGCCAGCCCCCCAAGCCTTGGGCCGGAGTCCCCTTGGGGTATGCTTCTGAGAGGCCCCAAGAATGTGCGGGCTCATGGGCGCAGCGGGAAGGGGAAAGCCCCGCTCAGGTGGCCTGGGAGTGGCCTGACCCGACGGCCTTGAGCGGCCCAGCCGTTGTCCAAATAGCCACTGGGCGCCCACTCCACGCGAGGACCTCTGACAGGCGTAGGGAGAAACACACAACCAAGCAAAAGCATCTTCTAGAAGCTTGTGATTTATCTGGGGAGACCATTAGACACTAACTAGACTCAGACAGGTGGGAAGGTGCCCACAAAATGCTTTCAGATTGTGAGACAGATCAATCCCTTAAAGCTGGGGAAGGTCTCAGGGTTCTCCCTGTCACTTGAGTCAAACCTTGAAGGATAAATAAGCTGGGCTTGGAAGTTAAAGAAGCGCTTTTCAAGGGTAGAGACAGATATGACAGTAACAGAGGTGGGGAAGCATGGGGCTTGTCTGGGGGTCACCAGCCAGGCCAGGGGCTGGAAGCGGGGGGCAGTGATGGCAACCAAACTACTGCTGCTCCTGGGCTGCCCGCCCCCGCCCCCCGGGGATGGCGAGAATCCCCCAGACACAGAGTTTCAGGCCAAAGTCTGCAAGAACTGGAGTTGACATACAAGATGCCAGCCTGGGTCTGGGCTGTGTAAAGTGAGTGACAGGGAAGGAAGGATGCTGGTTAGAGCCCGAAGACCACTTCGGAGGGTAGAGGCGATGCCCGGAGAGGGAGAGATTGAAGACCTCTGAGCAAAGCGGGGGGCATGACGCTGGACTTCTCCTTCAAAAAATTCACTCTAACAGCGATACCGTCATAGGAGGTCTGCAGGAAAGACGAAGAACGTACAGGCATCACATTTCCAAGCTCAGGCTACTCAGAGAATGATGAAACCAATAACCCCCGAGAGGGACACGGGAGGTACAAGAGCTCTGGGGAAGGACTGCGCAGAGTTTGAGTTTGGATGGGTTTCTTTTGAGGTGTCTATCGGAACCCAGTGCTGAGCACTTGGGGAGACGGTTCTGACGCTCCCAGAGGGTGGTCCAGGCTGGGGACGCAGACGCGGGAGACAAGTGCACCACCAGCACGTAATCCAAGGCCAGTGCGAGGAGGTGTTTCACCCAGGGAGAGTCAAAGTGAGGATAGGAGCCGCTAGGGAAATCCAGGGGGAGAGGGAATGGATTAGGAGTCAGTCAGCCTAGGAGGGGTCCAAGGGGGCAGTGCAAGAAGCGTGAGGTGGAGTTCCAGAGGCCAGGGGGCAGTTCTGATAAGTGAGGAGTTACAGCCTGAAAGAGGTCTTCTGAGCAGGGTGTCACAATGGCTTAGAGTCATTGGTACTGAGATGTGTCCACACAAAGCAGTTTTGATCAATCATTTACTAACCTTTTAGCGCTTGTCAAAGGCCAAGAGGAGGTGGGTTGAGGTCATGGGCAAGTTGGAGAGTGGCCATAGGGAAAGATGAGGGAGGGACCAGGCTCAGATGGTTTGAGGAGACAGTGGGAGAAGTGGGCAGATTGACCTGTGAGCTCCTTTTTTTTTTTTCTTTTAGATTTTTTTTTTGATGTGGACCATTTTTAAAGTCTTTATTGAATTTGTTACAATATTGCTTCTGTTTGACGTTTTGGTTTTCTTGGCCGCGAGGCATGTGGGATCTTAGCTCCCTGGCCAGGGATCGAACCCGCACCCCCTGCACTGGAAGGTGAAGTCTTAATCACTGGACCCCCAGGGAAGTCCCGTGAGCTCCTCTGTATTGAAATGTGGTAATGAAAGAAGAGGCATTATTCTGTATTCTCAACTCTAAAAGAGAAAGAAGAAAGAATTAATATTTATGGAGCAGCTGCTGCATGCCAGGTATACAAATCTTTCAACGTGGCTGCAGTATAAATTTTACTCTACCCACCACCTAGGGAGAGAAAACTGAGGTCCAAAGAGGCTCAGCTATTTGCTAAACGTCACCCAGAAGGGATCCAGGTCTGTCTGACCCCAACGCCCATTCTTTTTGTACCATTTTTGTCCATTTGCCCAACAACTATTTATGGAAAACCTATTAGAACACATGCCAAGAATGGAACTCATCTCTGAGGTGACACCCGGAAACAAATCAGACACAGTCGCCACCCTCATGAAACCTACAGTTTTGCAAAGTGTCAAAATTAATCCGTAACTGCATAAGTAATGATTTATTTGCAGTTTGGATAAATGTTAGGGAGAAAAGTCATGTGCAACCTAAGGATAGAACAGGAAGCCTGGTCTAGGCTGCGCGGTCAGGGAGACTCACTTTGAGAAGGGAGAAGGCAGGGCAAGGCCTTGAGGATGAGTGGGAGTGGCCCCTGGAGCAGTGTTGGTGGGGCCCGGACCTGCACTGGCCGGGGTCAACCTGGACCCACGTCTAACAGTCTACGACTCTCTCAGAGATAGGACGGACCAAGGGACAAAATAGTCCTCTGGGCAGGTGTCTGTCCTGCTGGGCTGGGAGCTGCCCCTCACTCCTCTCTCTGCCCAGAGTGACCACAAGCACCCTTCTAGCCCTAGGAGTCCCTTATCTACCTGTCAACTCACCTGGCCACACAGATTTCCCTGCCCTGAGAGAAAGATGCACCCAGCCCAGGGGAGGGTCTGGGCTGAGAAAAGTGCTCTCCCACTGGGCAGCCCACTCGCCCCTCAGGCACTTAGTTTGGGCATTACAGATAAAATTTAGATTGTGCTTGTTGATGTGGCATTGAAATGGGTCTTAGCCCAGCTCTCAAAAGGACCACAAATGTCTCACAAAAATGACAGTATCAAGAGGTGGTGGGAGACATCCGCTATCTAGACAAATCATAATGCACAGGTTTTTTATTAAACTAGTGAATTTGGGAGAGGGGCCCTGAACCCCAAATATGTGTGTAACTAGGTTTTACTGCATCATCTCAAAATGGCCCAACAGCAGTGGGAAAACTGAGGTGTGAAGAGTTGAATCTTGGGACCACAGAACTAGAAGGGGCCTCCCGACAGTGCCATCCTTAGATCCCACAGGCCACGCCCCAGGGCACCTTCCTCTAAGTGTTCCAAGCTCTCTGGTGCCTGGGACCGGCAGGGTGGCAGGACCATGACCTGTGTGGCCCCTGGTGGCTGTTTTTCCCCTTCAGTGCACTCATCCCCCAAGTGGCACCAGGGGTTGACCAGACGTCCAAGTAGCTCCAGGACTCTAGCCTATGGAGTATTCCAGTTCCAGGAAGGCCGTCTACTAACGGGGTCACTCTTGCTGCCTGGCACAAGGTTTCCTTCACTGTATGTGTGTAGCAGGATGTGGGGTGTGTGTGTGTGTACATGTGTGGTGTGTGTACATATGAGTGGTGTGTGGGTATGGTGTGACGCGTGTGTATACGTTTGGGTGCGGGTGGGGTGTGGTATGTGATGGTCTGTGTGTGTGATGTGGTACGTGGTGTGTGTGGTGGGGTGTGTGTGTATGCGCTGTATGTACGTGTACGGTGTAGTGTGGTGTGGGTATGTATGTGTGGGATGTTTGTATGTGCGTGATGTGGTGTGTATATGTATGTGTGTGGTGCCTGTATGTTTTTGTGTGTACGTATATGTGCAGTAGGGTGTGTGTGTGTGTTGTGGTGTGTGTAGTGATGGGGAGCTGGGCATACTGACTGGTGTTTGCCCATCCCGTGTCTCTTCTGTGCACACGTTGCCTCCCTGGGTCACCCAGAATTTTGTCTCCCGGCCTGTTCCCCAGCCTCTCTGTCAGCTGGAGGGGAATAGACACCACGTTGCCCAGTTCCTTCCCCTCTTCTCCAGGCTTTCCCTGGGTCCAGGCTCTGCTGGTCCTGCCCCCTCTATCCATCTTATCCACTCTATCCTCTATCCACTGGCTGCCTGTGCTGGGCGGCCAGTCCTCTGAGCCCTCAGACCAAATGCTCCCCTCCCCACCTCTAGCCTCGGCCGTGCCCACCCACCCCCCAGACCCAGGTCACCTCCAGCTGCTCCGGGAGCTTCTGCAAACCCTGCCCTGGTGTAACTCCGCTTGGTGAGGGCCCCCCTCAGCCCTGAGGGAGCCTGCCGCACGATCATACATGTTTTAGTATATTTGAAGCAACTTCTCAGGGATCACAACCCATGTCAAAGTTCATTTCAGCCTTGTCATGAGGAGTGGGGCTCTAAAACAAGGCAGAAAATTCTCTCTTGATAATGACGTGATATAGGGGAAAAATAAGGAAATAATCATTGTCGGGTTGGACGTAATAAAAGGACATCTGCCTACATTTTCTGCAGGATTGGTTCAAGGCCCTTCATCAGCTTTCAAGGGTGACTATCAGATGGGTGGGTTTTCTAAGTGAGGCTTTTAAGCTCATTAAAATGAATCAGAAAATTGCTAGAGCATTTTATCAAGAATGTAAATTATCCGCGGAAAGAGCAGCCACTTCCAACAAACCACAGACTTTTGACCCAGTCAGATTCAGGACAACTTCTTTCCAATAGGTGCTATTTCTTGTGCTTTCATCCCAGCAGTGGATGTTGGGGACAGTTTATCTGTGGCTAAATAAAGACTTGAATGAAAGTGAGCGCTGGCTGTGGAGGAGGCTTCTCTCCAAGTCGGACCGGGGACCCAGCCATGGATACAGTTGGCAGATGCGGTGACATACTGGTAAGAAGGTGCCCCTCGGGCTGATGTCTGTGTGGCTCAAGTCTATTCTGTGGTTGTGAGATGAAGCTTGATCTAAACCAGAATCCCCGCCTTCCCAGCTCCTGACCAACCAGCTAGTCACGGGACAAACACACACAGACTCCTGCTGTGCAGTAAAACAGCCAAACCAGGAGAGAAGGAGGTGCTTTATTTATATATTGTGACGCAATCCTGCTTGGAACCAGCTAGCACGAGGTAAGGAAGCAAGGAGGGGTCAACACAGGAACTGGGTTTCCATTTTTGCGTCTGGGAAAAAATGAATTGTTTCACAGGGGATTTTTTTCTGCCTGGATCAGACTGTTTTACCATGAACGTGACTTGTGCAAGACACATGGCCACTAAACTCACCATTTACTGGAACCAGAGGATGGGGAGGGGCTCGCTGTCCTACGTCCAACGTTTTCCGTTTATGACAAGGACAGTTTCCACTCCTCCTGAGTCCTCATTGCTTCTCCCTTGCATCAGGAGAGCCGGGGCAGACCAGAGGGCTCTGCATTTGTAACATGGGCTCTTTAGGGGAAAGTCCACTTCTTTCTAATAAACACTCACATGCAAAGAGTTTTCTCAGTTGTGGCTCAAATGAGCTGTAGATTTCTGGTAAATAAAACAAGACAGTCCCAGCTCCCCCATCCCCCCAGGAGGAATCTGCTCCCCTTGTAGCCCTTTTAGACCTCTCAGGATGCTCCGGGCCGTGCCCTGCAGACTGCTGCAGGCCACCTTTGTCTGGCAGAAGTGTGGCTGCCACTTCGGGCACAGCAAACCATGGAGTGGAGAAGATGGCGATTTGGGATAATGAGAGCTGGGAAATTTAGTGATTGGACCATGTTTCAGGAGTCATAGCCAAACTGATGGCTTTTCTTGGTCATCAATTACAGTTTTATAAATAAGAAGTGGGTTGTTTGTCCCTATCAGTTTTAACGTGAGGTGATACAAGTAGTGAATTCAGTTGCATGTTCTTTTGAAAAGTAGTAATAAAGTTGTTTTTGTTTTAAATTGGGGTACAGTTGTTTTACAATGTTGTGTCAGTTTCTACTGTACAACGATGTGGAGTTTCCTGTGCAATACAGTGGGTTCTCATTCGTTCTGTTTTATACATATTAGTGTATGTATGTCAATCCCAATCTCCCAATTCATCCTACCCCCTCCCCCGCTTTCCCCCCTTGGTGTCCATACGTCTGTTCTCTACATCTGTGTCTCTATTTCTGCCTTGCAAAGCGGTTCACCTATACCATTTTTCTAGACTCCACATATATGCGTTTATATACGGTATTTGTTTTTCTCTTTCTGACTTACTTCACTCTGTATGACAGTCTCTAGGTCCATCCATGTCTCTACAAATGACCCAATTTCATTCCTTTTTATGGCTGAGTAATATTCTATTGTACATATGTACCACATCTTCTTTATCCATTCGTCTGTTGATGGACATTTAGGCTGCTTCCATGACCTGGCTATTGTAAATAGTGCTTGGCATAAACTTTATTACCACTTTTCAGAGAAAACCATAATTCAAAAAAACACATGCACCCCCAAAGCACATTCTCCCCCTACACCTTTCTCCTTTGTCCACATCCATGTAGAAATTGAGAAAAGTAAATACTCGCTTTCTTAGCCTCCTCTGTAACCGTTAGTGACCAAATAAAAGAGTTCTGGCCAGTGGGACATAAACAGAAATCTGTTGAGAGCTTCTGGAAGTGCTTTTGCTTTCCTTTTATTAGCAGAGTCACTGGCTCGGACTCTACCCCTTCTTCCTCCCTCAAATGTTGATGTAATGTCTGGAGACAGAGCAGCCATCCTGCAACCATGCAACAACAAACGTAAGGACCAAAGGCCAACAAGTCAAGAATGATTGAGTGGAGCGATGGAAAAAACCTGGACTTTTGATTGGCATATAGAGCTGCTACACTGGTACCAACAACTGCCCGTCTCTAACCTCTACTTGTCTGGACCCAACTAGTGGCATTTTTAGATGGTTATGTGCAGCTGAAAACATCCCTAAAAAATACAACTTTTACTCCCACCCGGAGGCCAGAAGAGCATTCTTTAAAAATTCGACTCCATCCAGTATAGTACATTTCCTGTCAAATTTCAGCCTCTTTGTAATGGGTTTTCTGTTTCATATTTGTTTCAGTTGGTTTTAATGTTAAGGGAGCATGCAAAGTATAATGAAGGGCAGCAATTTCCCAATTAAGTTCAGAACTTAATCTGCTATGCGCAGATGAGGTTAATGACTCTAAACCTTGAATGAATAACAAGGTAAGTGTCATACCTTGCTTTGCTATTGGTTTTTATTTTATCATATAATTAACCCTGTGATGAGGGTCTGGACAATCGTTCTGCCTTCACTTTCAGTAAGGTGGGAATATGGTTACCTTCCCTATATCCATTCCCAGGAGGTTTATGGTTCCTAATTTAGCACTGCAGGGTGTTGAGGTCTTCTAAGAAAACTAGGTATGACTCTGACGATTCACACATTGTCGGTGTACAGACTTCTTTTTTTTTTTTTTTTACATCTTTATTGGAGTATAATTGCTTTACAATGGCGTGTTAGTTTCTGCTTTATAACAAAGTGAATCAGTTATACATATACATATATCCCCATATCCCCTCCCTCTTGCATCTCCCTCCCTCCCACCCTCTCTATCCCACCCCTCCAGGCGGTCACAAAGCAACCGAGCTGATCTCCCTGTGCTATGCGGCTGCTTCCCACTAGCTATCTACCTTACGTTTGGTAGTGTATATATGTCCATGCCTCTCTCTAATGTGTACAGTCTTCTAATAACAGCTGCCATCCTGAATGCTGGGTGAAAAGAAACCATTTCTAATGTGTATTCCAGGACCTCCCTATTTATAGTAGTCTATGGTCAATCTTGGCAAAGAAAGGATACTTTTATAAAACAAATAGAATGAACATCTATTCCAGGGATTGGCAAACTATAGCCCACGGGCCATATCTGGACCATGCGTAAATAAAGTTTTATTGGAACACAACCATGCTCAGTAGTTTTCATACAGTCTATGGCTGCTTTCAGGCTACATCAGCAGATTTGAATGTTTGTCACAGAGAACGTATGACCTGCAAAGCCTAAAATATTTATTACCTGGCTCTTTACAGAAAAAACTTGCTGACCCCTAACCTGTTCTGTTAATTCAGATTGCCAGTGACAGAGGCAATAAATCTAGACTTGTATATTCTCTCCTTTTATTTAAAAATTAGCATTGTAAACATGTACTGTATTTACAGCACTTATATCATGTATAATTTAATTATTTCATTCCTACATGAAGGGATGACTACTCAGGGAATTATAAATATAATGACACACACAAATTAGATACCATATTTTATTCAACTCATAATGAATATGACAGGTAGAAAGAGTCTACACAGCCTATCCACAGACAATGGCTAAAACTGCACCTCACACACTTTGTCACCAACTGAAAATTGATTTTAAAAATTAAAAAATTGATTAAAAAATATTTAAGCCTTAGAAAATGGATTTGACCAAGGTGGGGTGGGAAACAAAGAAAAGCAAAAGGACATTTTGTATCTGGCCATAAAAGAAAGCTTTCAGTGGCAGAAGTTATAATCAGGAAAATTTGATAAGGACTAAAGCTAATTGATTGATCAGCTCTTCATTATATACTCTAAAGAGAAAAGAATTTATCCTGATGAAAAGTACTTTTGAAAAATCAAAATGGAAAATGTTTCATTAATTAATTTTAGAAAAATAAAAATGATTTAACCAAGTATACAGAAATTGATTAAGGAATTAAATTGGCTTAATGGATTTTGTTCCAGAAAATACATTTTTCAAGGAAAATTCATCAGGAGTCATATAAAAGTGCATACAGTATTCTTGGCGAGACTTCCCCTGTGGCACAGTGGTTAAAATGGCGAGACTTCCCCTGTGGCACAGTGGTTAAGAATCTGCCTGCCAATACAGGGGACACGGGTTCGAGCCCTGGTCCAGGAAGATCCCACATGCCACAGAGCAACTAGGCCCGTGCACCACAACTACTGAGCCCGCGAGGCACAACTACTGGGCCCACGTGCCACAACTACTGAAGCCCGTGCGCCTAGAGCCCACGCTCCGCAGCAAGAGAAGCCACCGCCATGAGAAGCCCTCTCGCCGCGGGCTAGAGAAAGCCTGTGTGCAGCAACGAAGACCCAACGCAGCCAAAAATAAATAAATTTATAAAAGAATATAATAAAATGGCACATTCTCAGGTATCCTGTTTGTTTTGTGGGTGCCTCCTTAGTTCAGGAACGGCCCTGGACAGGCCTGGGGAGACATTTCTGTGTCAGTAGAGTGAGGTGCTGTGAAAGCAGATACAGACAGTACTATTTCTAAATCCATTTCCCCATTCAGACTCTCCTGCCCTTATACTACTGCAAGCAAGGTGGCTGAACTCCGGGTGTTTGCTTTGGCGCTCAAGCAGCTGGGAAAAGTCTACGGAGGACAGTTCCACTTACCGTTTAATAAGTTTAGATAAGACGTGGCTGTTGAAATGGAAAAATGTTGTCACCCTTTTCCCACTGAAGCGCAGCATTGTTTGTGATGGTAGAAATTCTGTGCTGTGAGCCTGAGATGCTATCTCTTACGAAACCAAGCTCCAGAAATAATATTTATTTAATGATCGGTTTCTCTTCTGGGAAGAACATGCAGAGAGATTTGGAAAGAGACATATTAGTGCCTTCCTACTGCAAAGGAGGAGAAATCGGACTCAGCCTGGGGGAGGCCGTCACTGCGGGTCTGTGGGGAAGGCTGGCGGCCACAGCAGCAGGGAGGGGGGTTCCCAGGCACCGCTGGGCGCCCCCAACCCCCATGCTGTTGTGCAGAGAGCTAAATGGTTCCTCCTGCCTGAACGTCTGTGTGAGAGCACCCACCACAGTCCCTTTTCTCCTCTTCACCATTAGAGGGCCCAGCTACCTTACAACTGGTCCAATGGCAGATGGTCAAACCAACTGGACGTAAGGCTTGGACTTACATGTCACCCTACCAGCCAAGACGGCAGAGAGCTCGATTTGGTTTGCACTTACAATATTTTAAAAAGCAACACCAAACGAAAACAGTTAGTTCGGCTGACCACTTACATTATTTTATTATATCCTTAATCAGCAGTAGGATGTCTGATGGGTGAATAAATCTCTTCTGGCATCCTTTCTAAACATCCTTGTTCCATAATTCAATAAAGAGTCGTCTGTGGGTGTTCTCCAAACTGAAAGACTCACAGAGGTCCACATGACCCAGGGTCAGCCACCCACTTCTTTCTTCCTCCTGTCTTCTGATTTGTCTCCCCTACTCTTCCCACAACAGGGCCTCACTGAGCCCAGCTACCATGTCTCCCCAACACTTGTCTTCCCACCCCACCATTCCCTTGGATCTCAAAATATTTTCCAAGAAGATACCTGGGCTACCTGAGTAAGGAATAAGGAATTTGGACAAAACACCTGGAAGTCCTCCCTTTTCTCTCTCTCCTCGATGGTCATGTCATGGCGTCCTTCTCAAGTCAAGGTTGCCCTCTCTGTTGTCTGTACCATGAATGATGAATGGTGGCACTTTTGGACACCCCAGTGGGCCTTCGAGTGCCCGAAAACCACACCAGTGGTGCCCAGGTATGATACCCAGAAAGGGCTATCTCTCCTCCTAAAGATTCTAGACAATAGGAAAATACAACTCCCCTTAGCTCCCTGCCCCAGACATTAGTGATCCCCCGTGCCAGGAATTGCTTCTCGTACGTGAACCCAACTGGGCCGTCCCCCAGGCCAGGGCAAAGAGAGCATCTCATAGCACCAACCATCCAACCTGGGAATCCCAGATGTCTTCCCCAGGAGGCAGATATCCAACTGCACTCAGTTCTTCCACAATCATAATCTAAAACTATCAGTGAGCTGTTAACAAATATGTACTGAGCCCATATAAACAGACCACAGTTACAGAAGAGATTGGAAAACTGAGAGCTAATACTATATACAGCTTCATGCCATGAAGGGGGAAAACCTCAATGACATGTCACAATTCTCTAGCGAAATCCGCATAATCGATACAGGCTCAAGAAGAAATAGAAATCCTAAGTAAATAACCGAGGAGGACATAAAAAGTTCAGTCAAAGTTCTACCCCCCAAAAGACACCATGCCTGAGTGGGAAAATGACAAGTTCTCGCCACTTGTAAGGAACCAACAATTCTCCTCTTGTGTGAATAAGTATCGAGCACCTACTCTGTGTAAGATCTTGACGTAGGGCCGGGAGGCATATAAGACAGGAACTTCTCCAGCCTTCAAGGGTCTTACGTCAAGCTGGAGAGGTAATATTTATACACATGAAGATATAACCGGTGAAATATTAGCAGCGGTAATAAGATACTGCCACTTACCAAGCACTTTACGTCTACCTCTTGATTTCATTCTCCATAACACGGTACACAGAACACGGGTAGCGTGTACTTTTTGCCCTGTAGCTCTTTCAGGGCAGGGATTAGTTTTGCTTTTGCATCCTATATTCTTTAATTAAGGTCCGGGAACATACCTGGCACATTTTTGTATACCCTGTAATCCCCAGTAGAAAAATTCCTATCTCCGGTTTGTTCTGAGGATTAAATGAGTGAACACAGGCAAGGCTCTGGAACAGAGCCCGGCTTGCAGGGAGTGTAGTTTAAGCATTAGCTACTCTCACTCGTGAAAGGTCAGCTGGTGGCGTGGTTCTCAGCCAGCAAGCTGGGGAAATGGAGGAGGTCCCCACGGACCTAACTCATCCAGGCTCACAGCAACAGCAAAGCAAAGGTAGCCTGACCCTCCCCCCGACCTGGAGCCCACGTGTTCTGCAATTTCTCCATCAACTACCTTGCCGGGCTCCCACTGCCCTTTGGCTGCCACTTTCCACCCACTCCCTGGCCTTTCACCCACAGTCAGCAGGAGCTTGATAACGCTCGCTCCCTGTGCCCCTGGCCCGGGTTCCCAACGTGCAGCGGACCCTGTGTAAGGACAGATAAAAGTCTAAAGTTCTTCCTGTTGAGAATGGGGAAGAGATTCCCCTGCCATCCTCCTCAGGGCATTTACCTTAGAAAACGCGTCACTGTAAATACCTTCTCTTCCTTTTGAAATACAAGCATTAAGGGAGATGGTGCCCTATCCTCCAGTTCAGTGGGCACCTGCTCCAAGTTGCAAAACCACTTCCTGCCATAAAGATGTGAGAGCTTGTTTCTCCTCTGGATGAGGCCAAGTAGCCAACACAGATGGCTCTCCAATTACCAGGTAAAGCCGGGATGAACTCTGTGTGACCAGTGGCGCAGTCAGGCCCCCTCACGTGAGGATGAGTTACTGTTTATCATGAGAACATATGTGTGATTGGTTGTATCTGCTCATCTGCATAAAAAGTCAAGGTTGCTTCCTGTCTTCGCAGTCCCTTAGCGGAACGCCTGTGATGCCCGTCACACTCTGGTTTAAATGCTTATTCAATAATAAAAGTGTTTGCTTTCCCAACTGGGTTCTCGCAACCCAGACGTCCTCTCTACCAAGCACAGCATCCCATGCTGGCGCTGCTGGCACTTTGTCCCCTGCAGTGCCCCATAACTCTGCCTCGTGTGTGCCTGGCTCGTCCCGCAGGCCTCCTGACTAGGCCCCCTGCTGCCCCTGCTGCCCCTTCCATCTGTTACTCACTCAGCTCTCGGTGTAAATCAAATCACATCATATTCCCTCCCGGAGTCAAAGTCCCCAAAGGCAGTCATCCCCATGAGCCAGCTGCTGCCTCTCTGTAAACCTCACCCTGCGCCCGTCCCTGACCGCTGGGCTCCAGCTGCGCTGACCTTCTCTGTCCCCTGAACGCAGGCTCTCAGTGCTGTCCCGTCCCCCCGCCCCCAGCGTGCTTTCTTCCTCAGTCTGGAGCAGAGGTCCCTCACCACTTGAATCTCAGCTGGAATCGCACCCCAGGGGAGCCCTGCCTGCCTCTCCCCTCTCAGGACAGCCTTACCTGTTTTTTAAAATTTTTAAAAGATTTTTGGCCACGGCGTGCAGCATGTGGGATCTCAGTTCCCCGACCGGGGATCGAACCTGTGCCCCTGCATTGGTAGTGCGGCGTCTTAACCACTGGACCGCCAGGGAAGTCCCAACCTTACCTTCTTTACAACCATTGTCATCACAGGAATTGCATTATTGATGTCTGGGTTAATAATTTATGTCTGAGCTCAGTGAGCTCTCTGAGGAGTGATTTTGTTCGTTGCAACATTGCCACATCTAGAGCAGTGTCTGCCTAAAGGTAAGCCAAAGAACTGGTGTGCCCACCAAGTCGCGGGGCGGGTAGAGCTGGGGCAGGCAGCCTGGGCTTTCTGGTGAACTGGTTGAGGGCTAAGCCGGCTCAGCACAACTTCAGAGAGGCCCCTAAAGCCAGTCTCTGATGGGCTCAAACGAGCAATTGGCCCATTAAAAGTCAGCCCCTTGTTGTGAAAACTCCTTCCAATGGAAATGATAGAATATTACTATCAGCTCCCAAACTCAGCTCCTTACTAGATGTTTCCAGGCACGCTTCTGTGACAGCTGGCATCTGTGACAAATACTGTCAGGAACTGGTACCCAGTGATCACCTTTGGTCGTGAGGCTGTTTCTCTTACTAAGCGATTTGTGTGCATTTACTTACATCCCAAAGGCTGACTCATTTGCCACAGTTTAATAAACCCAGTCGTACCAAAATGGTATCTTTGCTTATTGTGTGAAAATAGGAAGGCTCTGAAGGAGTGACTTTCCTGTTTCAGGCAGCAAGGGGAGACGTTCAAAGGTTCCTCCTGAGTCTTTTGTGCCTTCATTTTTCTCATCTCAAAATAATCTGCAAGCCGGAGTGACACATCTTGGGGTGGCGGCCCTGAGGCCCATCAGTTCGCTCCTCTGAAACATCCCTGGAAGCTTCACACACAAAAAGCTGAGCTGGTGGCTGTGGAGAGAAAAAATGGTATATAACCAAGTGGTAAGGAATCTGCAGAGGGAGAAAAAAACATAGATTGGAATGAGGATCAACCAGCAGAGAAGAACAGAGTTGCCACCTAAAGACTGTCCCTTGTCATCTGCCTCTACAAGGATGATGTCACCGGCCACTGCCATCGCTGACCTTCAACACCCCCCAAAAAGGAGTTCAGGGCGGAGATCAGGAATGCAGCGCTCTGTGCTCTGGGAAAAACTGGCAGAGCAGGGCTTCAGATAAATATTTTCAGCAGAAGATTTTATGAGCCCAATTCTAGCATCTGCTCACATCTAAGAAGCACTAGCCTCACGAGCAGAAACATTTGCTCCCCGTGACTAAGAGCCTTCTGCCAAAATGTGCGCTTAGGTGCACACACCCCCTTCACCAAAATCGCATGTATATTGACTTTCTCCCCTACTTCTTTGGAGCAGCTCCTCCGAGCTATGTGAGACGCTGTCTCCTGGGCTATAGTCCTCATTTTGCCCCAAATAAAACTTAACTCACGACTCTCAAACTGTGCATTTAAAACAAAAGATTATTTATTTGGTAGCACCGGGCCTTAGGTGTGGCTCGCCAGATCCTTAGTTGCAGCAGGTGGGCTCCTTAGCTGTGACATGCATTTGGGATCTAGTTCCCAGACCAGGTATCGAACCCGGGCCCCCTGCACTGGGAGCGTGGAGTCGTATCCACTGCGCCACTAGGGAAGTCCCTTGTGTGTTTTTTGTTCAGTCGACAGAGCACATTTCCTTACACCCCACTTACCCAGGCCCTAAGCCTGGGAATGGGCCAGTCCAATGAAATGTTTAAGCTTCATTTATCCAATGGAAAATGCTATTTTTTTTAGCATCTTTATTGGAGTAGAATTGCTTTACAATCATGTGCTAGTTTCTGCTGTATAACAAAGTGAATCAGCTCTACGTATACATATATCCCCATATCTCCTCCCTCTCGTGTCTCCCTCCCACCCTCCCTATCCCACCCCTCTAGGTGGTCACAGAGCACCGAGCTGATCTCCCTGGGCTATGTGGCTGCTTCCCACTAGCTATCTGTTTTACGATTGGTAGTGTAATATGTCCATGCCACTCTCTCATTTCGTCCCAGCTTACCCCTTCCCCCTCCCCGTGTCCCCAAGCCCATTCTCCATGTCTGCATCTTTATCCCTGTCCTGCCCCTAGGTTCTTCAGAATCACTTTTTTTTTTTTTTTTTTAGTTTCCGTATATATGTGTTAGCATATGGTATTTGTTTTTCTCTTTCTGACTTACTTCACTGTGTATGACAGACTCTAGGCCCATCCACCTCACTACAAAAACTCAATATTGTTTCTTCTTATGGCTGAGTAATATTCCATCGTATATATGTGCCACATCTTCTTTATCCATTCGTCTGTCGATGGGCATTTAGGTTGCTTCCATGTCCTGGCTATTGTAAATAGAGCTGCAGTGAATATTGTGGTACATGACTCTTCTCAGGGTATATGCCCAGTAGTGGGATTGCTGGGTCATATGGTAGTTCTATTTTTAGTTTTTTAAGGAACCTCCATACTGTTCTCCATAGTGGCTGTATCAATTTCACCACTATTATTCGGGATAGTTTTGGAAATTTTAGCCACAGCAATCAGAGAAGGAAAAGAAATAAAAGGAATCCAAATCGCAAAAGAAGTAAAACTGTCATTGTTTGCAGATGACATGATACTATGCATAGAGAATCCTAAAGATGTTGCCAGAAAACTACTAGAGCTAATCAATGAATCTGGTAAAGTAGCAGGATACAAAATTAATGCACAGAAATCTCTTGCATTCTTATACACTAATCATGAAAAATCTGAAAGAGAAATTAAGGACACACTCCCATTTACCATTGCAACAAAAAGAATAAAATACCTAGGAATACACCTACCTAAGGAGACAAAGACCTGTATGCAGAAAACTATAAGATACTGATGAAAGAAATTAAAGATGATATAAACTTATTTTTGGTAGATGTAAGTTAGACACTACTTGCCCTGTTTGATTCACATAAAATCAACTTTTCCCACGATGATTACACAGGCTCCTCCTTGCTGGGCAGTGTATCTGGGGCATGCTGCTTTGGAGCACCCCAGAGGCCAGGATGTTAACTTCGAACTGGAGTATTTTCAAAGTTTGCATACTGGTATTGAACTCTTGTTCTATTACCATGGAGAGATTTAAGATTGCCTTTTCCAACTCATAACCCCTAGCGCTTGGGAATAAGACCCTCGATGCTAAAAAGAACTTGGAGTTGTGGTACACAAGGAGATTCTCTACAGTTTCTTGACTGGCATATTTATGTAGCAGAACTTCATGAACAAAGAAGCCCAGGTTTGTAACTTGGCTGGCATTTGGGGTGGAGGATTTGGTGACAGAAGAAGCCAAGTGCCCAAGTCTACATCATCCAGACCATTGAGGTGGGAACCCTTTATATACTTTGTTGCCACATAAAATTAAAAAACCAGTGTGGTTTTCAGACAAGGTTAGAATGGAATCTGTAATTCCCAGTGTCCGGAGCATTCTATGGCCTTTGTCCATTTCCCATGTGCTTCTGTCAATCTTTGAGAACAAAACAGATTGCAAAAGAGCTGGTACAGGAGGCCTGTCATCTGGTTTTGGTAGCTGTAAAGTTTGGTTCTGTCACCTAACCAAATTAAGTCCAGGTGTTTTTCTAAAATATTTATTTATTTATTTATTTGGCTGTGTCGGGTCTTAGTTGCAGCCCACTGACCCACTGTGTCGGGTCTTTGTTGCGGCATGTGGGCTTTTCTAGTTATGGAGAGCGGGATTCTCTCTAGTTGTGTCATGTGGACTCCAGAGTGCATGGGCTCAATAGGTGTGGCACGTGGGCTTAGCTGCCCTGCAGCACGTGGGCTCTTAGTTCTCGGACCAGAGATCGAACCCGCGTCCCTTGCATTGGAAGGCGGATTCTTAACCACTGGACCACCAGAGAAGGCCCAAGTCCAGATTTTTGATCCACCCATATATAGTTTGGGTATTGGCCAGTTTAATCATGGGGGGTAGCTACAATACCCAAGTTGTTCAAGGGTGGCTGTGAGCCATTTGGAACATGTGGTGATTTGGCAGACGTTTGTGTTAGAGTCACTCACAGCTTTCTTGAGAGGTTTGAGGATGCCACCTGTGGGCTCAAACTGCAGAGTTTGATTGCAATATTATCCTGGAATGTCACCCAAGAAAGGTCCAGGGTCATGTTTGTTTTCAATGCAAAGGGAAAAGTTTCCACCTATGGCCCTTATCTGGGTAAGGGACAGACAGTCCTTGGGCTTCTACAGAGTTTTCTGGGGTCCAAATGACTGTCCAGAAAGAAGACAGAACATGACATGGGACCTTTCCTGGAGGGTGTTTTCTTCTAAAGACCCTGATGTACAACCAGTCTCCTGATCTAAAGGGATGGCGAGCCTTGTCAGTCGGTGGCGGCCATGTCCCTTTTATCTGTTGGTGATGTGCTTCAAGTACACTTGTTAGTTCTTGTATCTAGGTAGTCATAGCATTGATTGTTCACGTAAGACTCCATAGTGTTCATTTAATACAGGAATGGAAGGTTTACAGATGCCAGTAGGCATTGGTTGTCCAAACACTAGTTCAAAAGACATCAATCCATGCCTCCTATTTGGAGTTTTCTCATCTCTACAAGGGCCAAGGGCAAAGCTTCTGGCCATTTAAGTCCAGTTTCCTGACAAAACTTCCCCAAAGTCTTTTTATGTCTACATTTTTATGTTCCACTTGCCCCGATGATTGAGGATGATATGGGTATGAAAATTTTTTTTTTTAATTTGGTTGCACTGGGTCTTATTTGCAGCATGTGGGCTCCTTAGTTATGGCATGCATGTGGGAATCTAGTTCCCAGCCCAGGGATCGAACCCAGGCCCCCTGCATTGGAAGGTGAAGTCTTAACCACTGGACTGCCAGGGAGGTCCCTCATTTGGCACCCTTTTGTATCCATTTGTCTTTTTCAGATTGCAGGGCATTTGCCCGATAGTTAATAATGTCAGTCAGGGATAAAGGCTGGTTTAAAAATTGGGTGGGGGGCTTCCCTGGTGGCGCAGTGGTTGAGAGTCCGCCTGCCGATGCAAGGGACACGGGTTCGTGCCCTGGTCCGGGAGGATCCCACATGCCGCAGAGCGGCTGGGCCCGTGAGCCATGGCCGCTGAGCCTGCGCGTCCGGAGCCTGTGCTCCGCAAGGGGAGAGGCCACAACAGTGAGAGGCCCGTG
>NW_006776681.1:822483-824422 GCF_000442215.2 Lipotes vexillifer
TTTTTGCGGTATGCGGGCCTCTCACTGTTGTGGCCTCTCCCATTGTGGAGCACAGGCTCCGGACGCGCAGGCTCAGCGGCCATGGCTCACAGGCCCAGCCGCTCCACGGCATGTGGGATCCTCCCAGACCGGGGCACGAACCCGTATCCCCTGCATCGGCAGGCGGACTCTCAACCACTGCGCCACCAGGGAAGCCCCAACAATAGGAATTTTAAGAGGCAGGTGAATAGCTTGTAATAGGGCAGCAATTACGTGCGCATTAGCAATAGGAGTTAATGATCCGCGGGATTTCCAAATTGTGGCGACAGCATGGCAGACTCCAAAAGCATATCTGGAGTCTGGGCCAATAGTGGCAGGTCCCCCCCTCGCTAATGTACAAGCTCTAGGAAGAGCTATGGGCTCAGCAGCTTGGGCTGATTTCACAGTCGACAAAGAATAAGCCTCAAGAGTTTCATCAGGGAAGCTATGGCATAACCAGGTATTATGTTTCCCCGGAAATTTCGCTTAGAGGAGTCCTCACAAAATAGAAGTGAGTCTGGATTGTTTAAAGGGCCATCTGAGACATCATCTCATGGCTTAGAGACCACTTCTGTGGTTGCAGGCGATCATATGGGAGAGAGTGGGTTCTCTGTAATCTGGGAGGCTCAGCGGAGGACCTGGGGTCAAGGGGTTACAAGACTGAGAGGATGGAGGGTTAGTTAGAAGAGCCTGCCCAGAAGTGGTCTGTGCTGTGTAGAGAGGTGTGTGTCCTATGGACGTGTAAGATGGCAGACACAGCCTGGGGAACACGGAGACGGATGCGGTCTAAGGTTACAGCACTGGTGGCAGCTGCAGCCATCATATGGGGCAAATCTGATGCTATGGGATTTAACTGCCATGAGAAATATGCTATAGGACAGATCTGAGAGGCACAAGCCTGTCCTACGATGCCTGCAGCAATCCCATGATTTTCATGGTGGTATAGATAAGGAAGTTTGTCAAAAGTAGGTAAGAGCTAGGGGTGTGGATAAAGCTTATTTTAAGGCTTCAAAGGAGGTGCATGTCTCTGGAGGCCAGGAAATGGGCTCTGGAGTGGTATCTGGGAGGCGTGCCTACAAAAGCTTAGCAAGGGCTGCAAACTTAGGCATCTATTGGCAGCAGTAGCCACCAGCTGCCCCTAAAAACTTAGGGAACCATTTTTTCATTTTAGGGAGAGGGATGCACAACAATGACTCTCCAGGTGTTTCGGGTGAGCCTTTGAATGCCCTGAAATATCTCATGTCTTAAGTAGGTAACAGTGGTTTGCACCCATTGAAGTTTAGATCTGGAGGCTTTATGGCCTTGTTCAGCTGGTCCCTTCAGGAGAACAAGGGAGTCTGTAAGAGGTGATCACAAGGTAAAAGGTCAAGACTTCCCTGGTGCCACAACGGTTAAGACTCCACGCTGCCAATGCAGGGGCCCCGGGTTTGATCCCTGGTCTGGGAACTAGATCCCACATGCCTCAACTAAGAGTCCACATGCCTCGACTAAGAGTCCGCACGCCACAACTAAGAGTCCACATGCCTCAACTAAGAGTCTGCACACCGCAACTAAGAGTCCACATGCCTCAACTAAGGAGCCAGAGAGCCTGCCTGCCGCAACTAAGACCAGGCGCAACCAAATAATTAAATTAAATTAATATTTTTTTAAAAAAAACAAAGTTAAAGGTCAACATACTGAACAAACATTGGAGCCTTGGGTAAAGACTACAGGATCTGGTTTGCCTTAAAGACTTGGGGAAGTGCTGAGGGAGACTCACAATATCCCTGAGGTATGAGAGTCCATATTAATTGTCTCCCTTTAAAGGTAAATAAAAAAATAAAAAAAAAAAAAAACAGAATGCGAGTCAGGGTGCAAAGAGTTTGAGAAGAAAACTGAACAGAAGTAAATTACTGTAAAGCAAGAGTCTGCATCAGCAGGA
>NW_006776681.1:824432-884704 GCF_000442215.2 Lipotes vexillifer
ATAACAGCTGGACCAGGGACCACAGGACGTCAAGGAATTACAAAATAGTTTATGGCTCTTGCGTCTTGTACAAATTGATAGATTTGGTTCCTGTCAGAATCAAACTTGACTTCTTTCTCTGTTGGCAAGATTGGGATGTTACAGGGTGAGGAAGTAAAGACTAGGATACCCTGCTTCAAAAGGGAGTCTAGGGCTTCCCTGGTGGTGCAGTGGTTGAGAGTCCACCTGCCAATACAGGGGACATGGGTTCGTGCCCCGGTCCAGGAAGAGCCCACATGCCACGGAGCGGCTAAGCCCATGAGCCATGGCCGCTGAGCCTGCGCATCCAGAGCCTGTGCTCTGCAACGGGAGAGGCCACAACAGTGAGAGGCCCACATACTGCAAAAAACAAAAGCAAAAACAAACAAACAAAATAGGAAGTCTATTATATAAGCTACAATATATAAGCTATATTGTACACCACAGGGAATATAGCCAATATTTTATAATAACTAAAAATGGAGTATAACCTTTAAAAATTGTGAATCACTCTACTGTACACCTGAAACATATACAATATTGTATACCAACTATACTTCAATAAAAAAGGGGGAATCTATTAGAGATTTAATTCCTTGCTTTGCGTCCCTAGACAGAGGGATTAGGCTATGCTTGTGATACCGAGCAGAGCCCTGTGGGGCTCTTGGGCATAAAGCTTTTCTGTGTCCCCCTATTTCTTTGATTACAGGAAACAGCCTTTATTCAGCCTCCAGGACCTTCCCTGAGTTCCAATGGGCAGATCTAAGCAGTTGCTAATCAGGGAAGGGAGGGGATGCAGAAACAAGGGAGAAGCAGTCAGGAAACAACGGTGCAGCCTTGGGGCAGGGTCCTGGCTCCCCCTCAAGGGATACACACAACAATATCTTTTGGGCTCTTTATAGAACTAAAACCCCCAATAAATGGAAGATGAAGCAATCCTCCTTCCAGAGAGAAGGTCACTGGATTTATAGCCTCGGAAAACCAGAGAAGCTTATCTGGAGACCACCTGAGGCCAGATTAAAGGAGTGTGGGTCCTGCACACACCCTAATCTTATCAGCACCCCTGAACTATTTGCTATAAAACTCCTCACCAAAACCTCCCCGCTTGGGACACATACTTTTTGAGGGGCCTGAGCCCGCTGTGTTCCCCTTTGCCTGGCAAAGCAATAAAGCTATTCTTTTCACCCAAAACTCTGTCTCCAAGGTTCGATTCAACACCAGTGCACGGAGGTCAAGCTTTTGGCATCAAATTCAATAAGCCTATTTATGATAAAACCCAGAGGTAACTTTCCAGGTTTAGAATAAATCTTTACCATGGATGCAAGAGGCATCCCTCATGAGGGGGCAGATGTAGCCCTCATGACTCAAAGGTTTACTCCCAGAAATAGTCTAAAAAAGTAAAGACCTTCGTTGCATAAGTGGTAAGGATGGTATAGTGAAAATGGTGTCCTTGGTCTCCCACAAAAATGTGTGGCACCTTTGCCTATAAACCCACTAATTATATGGCACTGGGCAGGTACTACCCGGATGGGACTTTTCCAGCACTAACAAGCAACAGAATTTGCGACAACAAAGGCCCCTTTCAGAGTGGGACCCCTTGTGAGAGCTGGAATGGCTGGACACAGAGGGTGCTGTTTTTGACTTAGTGTCTCAGAGCCCCAGTCTACTTGACTGGCCACAAGATGCACCCCCGTAAATGCCCCTTCCAGATGGCAGAGACAAGAGAGAGGTTTCTCACTGGCCAAGAAGCCAAACTCTTCAGGACATAGAACAAGACATCAAGGAAGACTTCAACTTTTTCTTATCTGCACATTAACCGTTTGCCTAGGTCTTGAGTTTCTTGGGGTCACGCTAATGCCTGGGAGGGTGGGGATTGGGTAACATTTTACAGTGAACCTTGTTGCATGGAAACTTTCTTGAGGTTGGTGGGTGACCTAGTGTCAACCTGACAGGATCTGTGACCAGCTTACCCCCTCGCGGGTGTCTTCTTGAGGTGGTGAGCACCCTAATGTCTATTAACTGCTTGCCTTGTACCCACCAATGGGGCAGCTGTGGCTTCCAAGACGTCCCTTAGCTTTAACCTCGTAGGTCTATCAACCCACAGCAGTGTTTGTCTACACAGACTCGTGGTCTGTGAGGTTGGCCTGAACAACAGGCTTACAGGGCCTGTGCCTGTATCCCACCCTATGGAATTTCCTTCTTATGACAAATGACACAATACAGACAAAGAAAGACAGTAATCATCTCTGGGGGGCTGAGGGGCAGGGAGGATGAACACACCAAGAGTGCTCTGCCAAATTCCCAACCAAGTGTCACTGAGCCAGGGAATTAGTTCCACAAATATTTTCTCCTGCTAGTCTAAATTTAGAGACAGAAAGAAGGAGATTCTCACCACATTCGTGCCCCTGAACCCCACAGACAGATTCTGGGAGGCCGGCATGCTAAGAATTATCACCTTCTGCTGGTCTTTGTCAGGTGTCCCAGCATCTCTTCACCTGCATCCGTCTTCAGGAGGAAGGAGCTTTCCACTCAGAGAAGGCAGTTTTTCAGCCAGATGTTCCCAGCCAGGGAAGTAAGTATCCTTCCGACTACGCCAACTGTGGGGAAGGGGAAATCTCCCCTCTTTCCCCTCCTCGTTCTTTTGTCTGGCAATTCAAATGACCTAGGGAGAGTAACAGGAGAAACTCAACTATGTTACTTGTGCACAGGGAATCCACATAAGTATGAAGAATTCCAAAAGCAGTGAGGCCAGGTGAGGTAAGGAGAAGGAGGTAGGGGTTTGAGGCCTCAAGGGGAAGTAAGGTAACTCACAGAAGATACAAAGTAATGTTTGGTAAACAAATGTTTTCTGGGTCATCTTTTTTTTTTTTAAATAAACAGCTTTATTGAGATATGATTCACACAGCACAGACTCACCTGTTTCAAGTGTACAATTCAATGATGTTTAGTACATTCACAGGTATGTGCAACCATCACCGGGGTCACTTTTAGTACATTTTCATCACATCAGAAAGAAACTCCACATCCTTTAGCTATCACTCCACCTCGCCACACCCACCCTCCCACACTCCCCCAGCCCTAAGCAACCACTAATCTACTTTCTGTCTCTGTAGATTTTCCAATGCTGGACTTTCATCTGAATGGGATCATATAATATCTTAGTCCGTTTGCGCTGCTGTAACAAAAATATCAGATTGTGTGGCTTAAACAACAGACTGTTCTAGAATCTGGGGAGTCCAAGGTCAAAGTGCCAACAAACCTGGAGAATCCATTTCTCGGTTCAGAGATGGCCATCTGTTCACTGTGTCCTCACATGGGGAAGGGACAAGGGAGATTTTATTAAAGGCACTAATCCCACTCATGAGGGCTCTGTCCTCATTACCTGGTTACCTCCCAAAGGCCCACCTCCTAATACCATCACATTAGAAGTCAGGTTCCCACATCTGAATTGGGGAGGGACACAAACATTCAGTCTGTAGCACATAATATGTGGACTTTTGTGACCAGCCGCTTTCACTTAGCATAATGTTTTCATGGTTCGTCCATATTGTAACATGTATCAGTATTCCATTCCTCTTTATGACTGACTAACACTCCACTGTATCGATATGCCACATTTTTTTATCCATTCATCAATTGATAGACACTTGGATTGTTTCCACCTTTAGGCAATGAACAATGTTGCTATACACTTTCCCGAACAAGTTTTTGTGTAGACGGATTTCATTTTGGGGGAAATATGCTTAGGAGTGGAATTGCTGGGTTATACAGTAACTGTTGTGAAATAAAACTCACATTCTATGGCAAGACCAGAAAAATTTAAACATACAAAATCTTCTTTGCCCTTTGGCCTCCTCTCTCCCCATGCTGTGCATTGTGTGTCTGCATTAGGCATCGACTAAGCCTCCCCCATGGGCAGAAATACCTGCTCAGCCATAAAGAGCCACCTTCTCCCAGCATCAACGAGACCACCCCTTAAAGATAACGTTCCTTCTTGATCTCGTAAGGGGCCACAGTAGCGCTTAGATCCGGATTGTGTAAACTGTGAATAATATCTCATTTGCTGTCCAGCCCTCTGCCTCAAAAAACTTACATAACTGTGCCTGGACTGCTAATGGGCAGGACAATTCTCGGGGTTTTCTGAGATGCTGTTCCCGGGTTATAAGCCTCAAATTTGGCACAAATAAATTTTCCATTTCTTTCTTAGATCAACTGATTCATTCTTTTGTCAACTCTGTTTAACCATCTGAGGAACTTCCAGACGGTTTTCCCAAGTGGCTGTACCATTGTACATCCCTACCATCTCACACATTTTTAATTACCTACATTAAACAGGAAATTATACTTATAAATTAGTCATACTAACTGAACTTGTTACTGTAGTCGTTCATACCATAGGACTCAGAAGAAAAACAGTCCTATCAAAAAAAAAGATTATTATGTTCCTTTATGTCCTCACAGCTATGACTGACAGTCGGTGACTTTATAAATTATCTTTTCATAGGAACCTAAGCTAATAAATTCCTTTTGAAAGTTGGATCATAAATATTGCTATAAGATTTTAAGAAAGCCGTTAGCTTAAAGAAGACATATAGTTCTTTCCCTGAGCCATTCATCCACAAAAACACAGTGTGTTTGCTGCCTAGTACTGCCTTCCCAAAGTGGGAGGATACGTCATTTATAAGAATCTGACAGTGGTGTGTCAAAAACAGGAAATATAAAGTGACAAAAGAAAAGACACAGGAGGAGATGCTGAAGATAAACCTTGGCTACAAGAAGATGAGAATTAAATCAGATCTACGTCACATAACAAAATACGCAACTGTACTTGTACGGAGAGCGCCAATGAGACATTTTTAATGAAATCAATGCGTTTAATAACCCAGAAGTATTATACTTGGAGAAGATAAAAATCTCTATAATGAAAGGATTTTCTTTTACGTCTCCTTCTGCTACAGAAGAACTTCACAAACTTTGATCTCCAGTAGCCAAGAACCTGATTTGTCAGCGGTAATTCACGTTAGTCATGCTCTGGCTACTGTGCCCCTGCCTTTATGCATCAGTGACCTCTCCAGTGTTCCCTGTAACTAAAAATAATAAATGCCCAAACATTAATATTGTTGATAATAGGATACAAATGAGGAGAAGGTATCTTTTTTGTTCAGCTTATCATTTTGTGTTACTGAATCTCAAAAATCACAAGAATGTTAGAACTGGAAACCATATGGGAGATAAGTGGTTTTGGGGTTTTAAAAAAAATATTTATTTATTTGGCTGCATGGGTCTTAGTTGCAGCATGTGGGATCTTACGTTGCGGCACGCAGGCTCTCTAGTTGTGGCGCAGGGGTTTAGTTACTCCGTGGCATGTGGGATCTTAGGTCTCCGACCAGGGATTGAACCCACATCCCCTGCATTGGAAGGCGGATTCTTAACCCCTGGACCAGCAGGGAAGTCCCAAGATACGTGGTTTTTAACTCAAGGGGAAACAATCTCATTTGGGAATCTGGTGAAAAACGTGGACTTCTTTCCTAGAAAAATGGGTAGCAACCATAAACAGTATCAGGGTTGCTAATTAGCCATCCCTTATCCTGCTTAACCAGTAGGGTTGTGAGTGACACCCTTACCTGCAGGATTCTCACAGAAGAGATGTCCTTAGAGTCTGTTGATGGGGCAGAAAAAGTCGCAGGTGGTCAGATACTTCTGGAGATTAGCCCCTCCGGGCAGGCACGCAGGTTGCCTCCAGGGGCAAACAGCAGTTGCCAGTTTAGAAAAATACATATTTGGGGATCTCAGGGAGCTGACAGTTCCCGGGGAAGGCAGAGACTCGGGCTCAGAGAGACCAAAGCCAGAAACAACACTCGACCCCATCAGGAGGCTGCGTTAGAGAGATGGCATTGTCACTGCCGCTCGCAGAGACCTTGCTCTCCAGCCATCCCTTCCCTCCTGCTTCTCTCCATCACTGGCTCTGGATCAGCCTCGTATGGGAGCATCTGATGAGCAGAGCCTGAGTCAGGAGGCTGGGCCACCGGGAAGACCAGGGAGTGCGATCTGCTTCCAGCCCTAAGACATGGGGCTTATAAAATGGGAAACTCTCTAGTTAGGAAGGATGCCAGGCAGCCCAAACACAGCTTCCACTGTCTGGGAGGGGCTGGCTGAGACTTAAGAGTTGGGGAACAGGACTTCCTTGGTGGTCCAGGGGTTGGGACACTGCACTCCCAATGCGGGGGGCCCTGCAGGTTGGGGAACTAAGATCTCACATGCCACGGGGCAACTAAGCCTGTATGCCACAACTAGAGAGCCCACGCACCGCAACGAAAGATCCCATGTGCCGCAATGAAAGATCCCGCGTGCCGCAACTAAAGATCCCGCATGCTGCAACTAAGGATCCTGCGTGCCGCAGCTGGGACCCAGCGCAGTCAAATTTTAAAATATATATATAAGAATTGGGGAAGCAACTGACATTGGAGAGACCTGGCGGGAGCTCCTCATTAGGGGAAAATGTTGGACTCAGGCTGAGCCCAGGGGAATGGCAATGCATGGTCCCCAGTAAGAAACTAAGACGCAGGTTACACCAGCCTTGGTCCTTCCCCAGTGGACCGGAGGTCCTGCCCCGATGCCCTGGGTGCATAAGATCTCCCCCTGTTCCCATGCCACTACTGGAAAGGAAGGGAAAGGAAGACTATGGGAGAAATGGACTATATAGGGTGTTTAAACTTTCAAGTGACTGCTAATTTACAGAGAGAGGGAGAGACTAACCCAAAATGAGAGAGTGTGTCATACAGCAAAATATAAATTGAATTTTTAGTACTAGACGGAACGGGAGCTTCAGAGCAAGAGGAGATAAAATATACAGTTTAAAAAAGTAAAGATAACATGTCTGCTCCCTAAACCATGGGGTGTAAACGCCCAGGGTTCAAGTCGCCCTAAGAGCTGTGTGCAGGGGCTTTTAATCTCTGGAATGAGATCAAACGGCAGGGGGAGAAGCGCTGGGGCAGAAGTAGGTGGCGATATTTATCCTTCAGCAACACAAGATTTTTTTTTTACTTTATTTTTAATTGAAGTCTAGTTGATTTACAATAGTATATCAGTTTCAGGTGTACAGCAAAGTGATTCCGTTACACATATGTATGTATATACCTATATTCCTTTTTTTCTATTCTTTTCCATTAGAGTTTTTTTTTATTTTTATTTTTTGCGGTACGCGGGCCTCTCACAGCTGTGGCCTCTCCCGTTGCGGAGCACAGGCTCCGGACGCGCAGGCTCAGCGGCCATGGCTCACGGGCCCAGCCGCTCCGCGGCATGTGGGATCTTCCCGGACCGGGGCACGAACCCGTGTCCCCTGCATCGGCAGGCGGACTCTCAACCACTGCGCCACCAGGGAAGCCCTTCCATTATAGTTTTTTACACGATATTGAATATAGTTCCCTGTGCTATACAGGACATCCTTGTTGTTTATCTATGTTATATATGGTAGTGTGCATCTGTTAATCCCAACACTGGAGTTTTGAGGAGCAGAGTTCCTTCTCAAGGATGCAAGGGCAATTTCAACAGTGTCAGCCGGGTCCAGGGGTTTACTGGGGAGATCAGGCCTCCGGAGGAAGCTGTATTCCACAATAGAGCCTTCAGGCAGCTTCAGCAGTCCTGGGAAATGGAAGGGAAGTTCATGGTCTGTGTGACTCCAAACTGGAATCCCTGTGGGTCAACGGAGGCCCAAGACTGGCCAGAGAGCATGGGGGGATTGGGCGGGTGCCTGGAGATGACCTCTCACCCCATGATGCGCTGCCTTTTTTTTTTTTTTCCACTTTGTTTGTTTTATTGACACCTGGATGCTCAGGCTTTGACCGCGTACTTCCGGAGTGGGTACAGCCGCTCCTTCCGCCGCTGCTTCTTGGCCTTCAGGTTCTCTTCGTGTTTGTTGAGCCGGCGGCGCACGGCACGTGTTTTCTTGGGCCGCAGATCCAGGGGCTTGCACTTCTTGCCCTTATAGGATTTCCTGAGGTTCTCTTTCTGAGGCTGGTTAATGACGGTGAGTACACGGGCGATGGATTTGCGAACAACACGGATCTTGGAGAGCTAGGAAGCCGCACCGCCTATTACTTTAGCCACGCGTAGCTGGGACAGCTCCACTTTCAGGTCCTCCAGCTGTTTCAGCAGCTCCTCCTTCTCGCCACGAAGGTCTCGAGCCTTAATCTTGGCCATGACTGTAGAGTCAGCCTCCACCGCCTTCTCGGAGGCAAAAGGCTTATTCCCACGTAGGAGAAAGTGGGCTCCTGGGGGGGGCGGGTAGGAGTGCACAGCCCGAGGCGGGGATGGCGGGTGTTCCAGGGGAGGGAATCGAGTCCCATCTGGCAGCCAGGTTTGCTGATATGAACTTGGCACGAGGAGCACAAGCTCTCACCTTCTAGGACACACAGTGACACTCATGACCACCACTGAACCTCCTTTTGCAAAGCACAGACTTCTGGGGACGGCCCAAAAAGGGAGACAGAGCTCGCCTGGAACAATGACATCATTGCTCCGCTCTGAGCTTCAAGCTGGGCTTTTAAGTCTATGGTGAGGCTTTGGAAAGCTGGGCTGTCAAGTGAGAGCAAAGGATTCCTCAGAACCCACAAAATGACTTTTTTTTTTTTTTTTTTTTTTTTTTTTTTTTTTTTTTTTTTTTTTTTTTTTTTTTTTTTTAAGATCAAAGCTTGGAGGCGTAACTGGAAAGTAAATCATACAGCAAATCACCAGGGGACAACAGTTATAACGTCAAGGTCATTCCCTCCTAAGAGAGAAAGCCGCCTGGGGCCGGGAGATGTGAGGACCTGAGGGGGGGAGGGCAGAGACCCTTTCCCCTGCCCCCACGTGCCCCTGGGGAGGGCGGAGGGGGCAGAGTCACTGCAGACGGTGCAAACCCTGAGAGGACTCCGCTTTGGCCTTGCGAGTGACTGAGACAGTAATATTTAAAACCGACCGAAAACTTACTGCATTGGACTGAACACCCTGCAGAGGGCCAGGAGAGATGTGCACTCCGTGCAGTTTTTGGGCTCCAGGGCCACGGGGAAGGAGGTACTAGAAAAGTGGGAATTGCATTTCGGTACATGTGGGACACAGGGTGTGGATTTTGAGACCCCAGGCCCAGCTCTTACTGCAGAAGCTGACGATTCTCAACCTGGGTATGTGGAGCTCCTTTGCATACGCTGTGAGTGCCACATACCGGGGCACAGGTGGCAGGTGACGACCAGGACAGGCAGTAAGGGAAGAGTGCAGAGTGTTCCGTGCTGGGGGGATACAGCCACCAGGATCCTATGGCGGAGGGACTTGGAGTCTGAGAGAGGATGACGGGGCATCAGCCAGGGCCTCCTCCCTCTGTGAAGCTGTCCTGAGGTCTCACCACCACTGGGTCTTGCCCTTTCATGGTCGTCTCAACGTAAAAAGAAACTCAACCAAGTAAGTCTAGAGGGTTACAAGCAAACATGCATTCCCTGTGCTCAGTCCACCACTCTCGTTATGCCTCGTGTAATTTCCAAGAGAAATTTATGCAGCTGTAAATGCCATCCTGGTCCCCCTTTCTCCACAAATGGGAGTGCTCTCTGCGTGCTGTGCTGACCTTGACCTATCGGAGACCTTCCACGTCAGCATGGAGGGCTTCCTGACTCTGCTCCGTGGCCGCCTGGTATCTCACTTCGTGATTGGCTGGGCCATAATTTTTTTTTATCATTCCGTCTAGCGGTGGGCGCTGAGTGCTTTTCACCTTGTTTCTAAAGTGAGCAAATGCTGTGACGAGATGGATAAGCTTGAATATCTTCACTTTGCAGGGGCGCAGGTTCGTCTGCAGGATAAGTTGCCAGGAGGGAGTGGCTGGCTTTAGAGAGCGTGTGCATCTGTAATTTTGATAGATATTAATAAGCTGCTCTCCAAAAACATTGTACCCGTGTACACTCCCACCAGCTATTAGGAGGGCATTTTTAGCTCAACAGACCCAAAGTTTTGAACCTTTCTTCCAGGCCTGCCCCTCCTTTGTTCGTTTGCTCAGGCCTGAAAGCAGGAGGCCCCATCTTGCCCCCCGACCCCCCGCTCCGTGAGGAAGTCCGGGCAGTGATTCTCCGAAGACAATCTGTCCCTTCCTCTCGCCTTCTCTCCTACCACACCTGCCCTGCTCACCTGGACACCTGTGTGAGCCTCCTGACTCACTTCCCTCCTCTCATCTTCCGCCACCTGTTCTCCACACGCGAGCAGCGGGGCCCATGCCACCCCCATCACCGCAGGCAGGCTCCTGACCGCCTCCCGCAGACACCCCAAAACAGAGCAATGCCCGCTGCGGGGTCGTCTGTTTTGCACACCTGTCAAAACCTGGTGCTGGTGAAAAGTCTGCTCTGCTACTGTAATTCCCGGCCCCCTGGAGTCCAGGACAAGGTCTCTGCGCCCAGGTGAAGGTTCAGGGCATTGTTCTTGGGTTTTGTCCAGAGGCCTCACAGACCCACCCAGGGGGCTTCTTGCATCCCACTGCCCTGATACACACACACACACCACACCACCCCCGGGGCTTACTTGGGCCTCTTCTCTGGAGAAAGAGAAACACAGCGGCCTCTGCAAGCTGAGGGTGTGGGGAAGAGAGAAAGAAGGGACAGGAAGGCCCCAGGGCCAGGGTGAGGGTGAGTTAAGCTGGAGGTCACTTTAGCAGTTGTTCTGTTCAGCGGAGGACAATGCAGCTAAAGTGACAAGTGGTCCCCGTGGGCACTGCACCGCAGGGCTCAATGCCACACACGCCTCTAGGCTGGTGACAAGTGGGCAGGCCTTGCGACAAGCAATGGGCACCGTCCTGTCCTGTCCCCGGGCAGGCAGAGCGCTTCCCTGCGTGTGTGCCGGAGCTGCGCGCAGGAGGCCGAGATCCCACTGGCCTCCAGAACACATGGCTCAAGGTCCTCTAAACATTCCATCCAGAGAAGAAACAAAGGTTTGGAAGATTCACCTGAGAGGCTCAGGTACGGTGTCTGCTTTCCAAGTTCCCACAGCAAACGGGCAGCCAGCTCCGACCCACCGGGCTGAGCTGGGGCCGGGCTCAGAGGTGCTGGGCTGCAGCCCTAAGTCCAGGCAGGAAGCTCTGCTGAGTGCCTGCACCTGGGACGTGGCCGGGGCACGGGCGGGGGTGTGTGGACAGGTGACACCTACAACAGCACTCCTTCCTGCGGACCCTCCCCGCAGACCCTTGCAGGGTCCTGGCAGCTGGCCTGGCCCCCTGCACTGGGATGATGTCCCGGAGAGCAGGGGTGTGAGATGACCTCCAGGAGACTAAGGCATCTCTAAGCCCTTTGAGTGTATTTCCCGCTCGCGGGTGTTTCTGCTTTAGTCACAAATGGCAACGCAGTCTCTGATTACCTAGTAACAAAGATGGGCTTTAAATAAACATGGGTTCATCCAGTCCGCAGGAGCGACCAACATGGCAGGACAGGACCCCTTGCCTGGAGAGGTAGGGGCACGGTATACGGACATGCATCCTGGGGTCTGGAGAGGGTCCAGCATCACGGAAACCCTTTACGACATTGAGATTGTGTTGGATTTCACTTCAAGGTCCTTCCCCCCCAGTCTCGGGGTCGTTTGAATGGGAAATTCTGAAAAATCTGAGCTGGTGATCATTTCCCTGACCAGGGCGTCACAGAAATGGATGGCCCTTATGCTGCTGCACCTGTCTCGCTGGCTGTTCTCCTTAATCACCTGGAAACAGGAGCTGTCTTACAAGACGCCGGCAGCTCCACTGTCTCTGGCAGAGAATTATTCCAGAATCCTTTATGGCGTGGTCAAAGAAACATAAGAAGCCTTTACTAGAGGCGGCAAAAGAGGCTCAGGAAGGGGGCTCTGAGATCCGGTGTCTAGGGCAGTGCAGGGGACAGACAAGACAGCACAGGGAAGGAGGCACCTGCAGCTCCTGGCCCGGCCCGTGGACCCTGCCGGCTGTTTGTTCCCAGCCGCCCCTCGCGGCCCCCACAGTTGCCCGTCATCCGAGTCACTGAGGAACCGGGGCAAAGAGGCCCTGCCCAAGGTCACCCCAGGCGAATCTGGGAGCCCAACCCAGATGCCCCCAACTTCAGTGTCTGTACATCCCTGTAGACCATATGCAGGATTCTCTGGACAGAAAGTATGTGGAGGCAAGTGAACGTTCCTGGGAATTGGGGGTTGCGTGAAAACTCAGGTCACAGGCTTCTAACCACACCTGTTAACTCCAGACCCCTTGACTCCACGGTGAAGCTCTTCGAAGCCCCGGGGCTTCACGCGGCCGCTCAGATTTTTATTAAACTGCTGCCCCAGAACATCATTTCTTCTCAAACGTGACAGCCTATTTGTAGAGTTTGGCAGGGCAAGGAATTTCATTAATATGATGTCTGCTTTTGCAACTGTTTTCCAAGACCAGCTGCCAGGAAGGATGGAGACAGAGGCATCCTTGCCCTGGAGGAGGGGCGGACGTACCCTGTGAGTGCACCCATGTCGGGGGTCAGAGCCACCCAGCTCCGGCTGGATGAAATCCAACCCTTCTGCTTCTATAAGTAGAGTTGGATGGGGCACAGCCTCGCTGTTTGGTTCGCACAGCATCGTGGCTGTTTTTCTCTACAACCCAAAGCTGAGTAGCTGCAACACAGACCACATGTCCCACGAAGCCGGGAAGATTTACTGTCTGGCTCTTTACAGACAAAGTTTGCCAACCCTGCTCTAAATCAAAATGGGAGGCTGTGAGAAAGCTGTCCGTGCAACGTGGATTATTGTGACTTACTAAGCTCTCTGCCAACTACAGAACACTGCGACTCTCTGATTTAAGAGGTGATTGAAGATCACCCCGTGCCCTCTCCCCACAGCAAAGCCCGCACTGCCTGCCACCTCCTGGACCAGTTTGATATCTTGCGCTCTTTTGCCATAAGGCCACCCTCTCTCTGCCACCGGGGTCTGCCCCGTGCATTAAGCAGAGAGCGCTGTCTCCGCCCAAACCCGGCTCAGCCTCAGAGCTCCTGCTGCACGACAGGATCCCCTGGGAGGGCAGAGGGCTCTGGGACAGTTTGCCATCAGGGTGTGCCCCGTTCCCGTCTAACAGGGAGGTTCCCAGGAAAGCAGGCGGAGGCCAAGGTACTTAGCTCAGTGCTGCCTCACTGGCTCCTTTTGACTGGCACCTGCATCTCGCCTCTCCCCACCATCACTGACCCCGAGTCTGCTGGCCCGAGGACAGCCATGCCTTACCTCTAGCGGGCCCCAGGGCCTCAGGTGCCCCCCGCCCCCAAGGATGCCTGCATCACCCACTCCTCGGGCCAGAGCTTGGAGGAGCTGAGGTAGGCATGTCTGCAGAAGGGCGTTCTGTTTGAGGATGCAGACTTCCCAGCCAACAGCTCCTCTCTCTTCTATAACGAGAGGCCCCAGCTCCCCTTCGTGTGGAAATGGCCGGGGGTGAGTGCTGCCAGGGCGGGTGGGCAACAGACAGGGTGTGCAGCTCAGCAGCCCAGGAGGGGACATCAAGGGAAGGATGGCCTGGGAGGCGTGGGCTATGCACAAACTGGACTTGGGCCCATCTCCTGAGACCCCTAGAACGTATGCGGTTTGAGGGCAGGAATGATGCTCGGGGGGCAACTGGCTGCTCTGGGTGGTGCCCAGGGTGTCTGGCTGCACCCGGCCCCCGGCTCCATGATTCCCCGCCGAGGCCCGGGACTCAGGATCAGAGAGGGTCTTGTCATAGGTGGTGAGTGGAAGTCAAAGCTTTATCCGGAAGTGTCAGGTGACATGTCCCACCAGAGCTCAAGGGCAAACACGCAGAAACGGGTGGGAGGTTGTTCCCCGCAGATCCCTTGCGCTAACGTTGAGACAATGTGCCTGAGGTGCTCAGGGGCTTCTGGCCAGAGCCTAGGATGCTCAGAGTGGACAGGAGCTCACTCAGCGAGCGCTCAGGACCTGTGCGATGGACAGAAGGCATGTGAAGCAGGGATTCTCTCCCCAGACCACCTCCCTTCCTGGAGGGCAGCCACCATCTGTGTCCCCGCAGGCCCCCCGCCACCAGCAGTCTGGAGGTGATGGTCCCACGTGGCACCAGCTGGTGCCTGGGACCAGGAATCAATATTTGCCGTGCTGGATTAGTCAGGGCTCAACCTCTGACCGGGCGCCGGCTGGCTCTCCTTCCGCCAGGGAGGGTGCTGGTCTGGGAGCAGCTCCTGTGGGGACAGGACGCTGTGGGCAAGGCTAAGGGTGCCGGACCTAAAGGGGAGACCCTGAGTGCTGGTGCCACCCTGCCGCTAACGTGACCCCTGACCGTGGTCCCAGGCCTCAGTCTCCCCATCTGTAAGGTGGGAACAATAACGACCAACGTAGGTCCGACGTCTGGCACACAGAAGTTGCTCAACAAGTGACGGCTGTTGTTCTGATTGCGGTTGCTGTTACTGCAACAGCTCTGAATCTCATCTCACCATGAGCACCACATCGACCTCACCATCTCCCTACATTCAAATAATGTCGGTATTGTAAATATATAACATGTCTACTTATAAAAAACAAGTAAACACAAAAACCTCCGGCCTCTTCAGGGCCGGGCCCAAAGCACACATAAGCTGTTATTTACACAGTGGTAAGCTCTTTTTTAAATTAATTAATTAATTAATTAATCTATTTATTTATTTTGGCCGTGCCGGGTCTTAGTCGCAGCACACGGGATATTCGTTGCAGCACGCGGGCTCCTTAGTTGCGGCACGCATGTGGGATCTAGTTCCCCAAGTGCAGAGTCTTACCCACTGGACACCAGGGAAGTCCCCCGCAGTGGTTAGCTCTTTACTGCTATTTCCCGTTGTAGACTGTGTGTGTGTGTGTGTGTGTGTGTGTGTGTGTGTGTGTGTGTGTGTGAGCGCACATCTATATGCCATGCTGCCCTGGTTCAGGAGTAAGCCGCTTCTGGTTGTCCGGTATTTTCTTAAGTCTGACAAGGCTATCACGGAATGGCTAAGCCTTTCTTCTGAGAAATTCCAGTCTCTTCCTTTCCTCCTAACTGGTCTCCCTACTTCCAGCCGCAGCCTGTCAGGCCACGCCTACTGCCACCAGGGGCCTTGCCGTCCCCTGCTCTGCGCCCTCGGTGGGCTCAGCATTAGCCAGGAGTGAGGCCCAGGCTCCCACACAGCCCCTGTCCCCAGGCTGCCCTGCACCTGCCGCCCCTCCCCGCGGTCGGACCCTCCCATCGGAACGCCCTGTCGATCTGGGAGGCCTGCTCTGCTTGGGGAATCTGGGCTGCCGTTCAGGGGCCTCACCCACCAAGCCTTCCTGGCTCCCTGAAGCCCTGTCGGCTGTCCCGTTTCAGCACTCACGCTGTTTTAATGTAATGACCTGCCCGTGTCCCTCCTCGGCGCCCAAGTCTTCTGAGAGGCAGGCCCTTGTTCATCCCATACCCCACTGCACTCTCAGCTTCCAGCACCTTCTGTCACCTCCTAAACAATGATATCAGCCAACAGTTACTATGACCTGCCAACACTGACTGTTCCAGGATTATCTCATTTAATCCCAAACAGTCCTAAACTCCGGGCATTGTCATTCTCCCCATTCTAGTGAAGGAGAAGCTGGAGCCTGATGGTTGACGCGCGCAGGCAGCACGTGACGGAGCCGGGCGCCTCCCCAGGCACCGCCCCAGAGCGTCGGCCACTGGTGTGACTGGAACCCAACGCCGTCACCCCGTCCAGGAGGGCGCCCACCCTCCAGCCTGCATGGTCATCCCCTGGCTTCAGGTGTCATTCTGGAGCCTATGGCTCACCCTGTCTCAGTTGCTCCACGATAAGAGCGTGACGTGCACAGGCCAGGCTGGAGACCGTCTTTGTGCCCTCCTGGAAAGAGGGCCCCGGGACCCCCAAGGGATTCCAGTGCCCCAGACCTCAGCTCTGGGAGGTGCTCACTTTAACATTGACGTCTGCTCAGTGTTGCCCCAAATGATGGGCGAGGCTCCCACCCAAAGGCCTGACACCTCGGGCCCCTCCACGCTCCGCTTTGATGTATCATAACTGGGCAGCTGTCCTTCCTGCATTCACTTTCAGAATCCGTTCTGCCCTTTGCTTGGTCTGCGGCTGCGTTCACCAGCTCTGTCTTCATTCCCAGAAACACACTCTGCGTGTCTCCTACTCAGGGAGGGCAGGGGCCTTGCGGCCCGTCTTACACACGTCTGTGACGTCAGAGGCAAGGACCCGGGTGGGGATTGAGGTTACTCTGGCAGGACAGAGCCCGGGATCCCCGGGATGGGGTCAGCCGGGGCAGCAGCGCCACGGGAAGAGTCGCGGCGTCCCTCTGGGAGCCTCCGTGGCTTGGGCGCTGTCTGCCTTTCTCCTCGGCCCTCACGTGCTGCGTGTCCCAGCAGCGACTGCCCGGCCGTCCAGTGGGAACGTGGGGCGGGCGCTCTGCCAGTACCACCTCCTTGGCAAACACAGCTCTGCTTGGGGGCCGGGGAGTGGTGCACGAGAGCAGCCAGAGCCAGGAAAGCCATGGGACGTCCGGGGGTGCCGGAGAGGCACCTCGTCCCCCCGGGAGCCCAGGGCAAGGAGGCTCCGAGGGGGAACCTGGGCCTGGGGTTGGGGTAAGAAGGGGAGGTCGCCCAGGGGTGAGCCCTCCCCAGGCCTCGCGGGGAGCGCTGTGGATCTGGGGGGGGGGCGTCTCCCGGCCTGATGGGGACACAGCGGGGGTGCAGTGCAGCCGAGGGCCTACCTTCTGCGCCTGTAGCCCGAGCCCCTCAACTCACAAGCGCCTCTGCTTCCCTTTGCCCCCCGACTTCCTGTCTGCCTGCTCCCATCTGCCGTCTTCCATGCAATTCTCTGCTGACTCTTAGGCCTCCTGAAGGCCCCGGTCCCGCCTCGAGCCTGGGCTGACGGCCCCTGGCAGCCTGCGTGCACCATGGCACGTGGCCGAGACCTCCCTGCACAGTGGGGCTCCCTTTGGGGCTGCCCTCCCCACAGAGGCCACTGCACTCCAGGTCCCCCTTCCCCCACCCCGTGCCCCCTTCTGCCTCGACGGCCCTGGGCACATGGCCAGGATCAGCGCCCAGCCGTGGATCGTAGGACCCAGCCTCTCCAGCCTTGTTAGAAGTGCAGCTTTTCCCTTCGTAAATTAAGCACTTAACAGAGAAAAGTCTGTGTGTTTGGCTGAGCCCCTAATGAGGCACAAGGTGAACCGTACGGGCCCTGAAAGCAAACATTCCTGGACGCTCGGTCCCAAGTCCTCCAGGGAAACCACCTGCTGGTGCCCAGGCCGGCCTCCCTTCCCCGGGTCCCCAAGCCGCAGTCTGGGGTCACCTCAGGTCTGTGGAGACCTCTCTGATCCTCCCTTCACAGGACGGTGGTTTCGGGTAACCCTCGTCCTCAAGCCCCCAGACAGCATTTCTCATGAACAAACACACCTCTGGGGCCCACCGCATATGCAGGACTCCCAGGCATAAGTGCCATGCACGGGAGTGCACACGGGGCACACGCGTGAGCCCATGCACTCGACATGCCTACACACGTCACACATTCAGCAGAGGAGGCACCCACACCCGTCAGCACACGTGCCACATGGCACATGGGCATCCGACACGCCCACACAGCGCCCCTTCACACACGCGCGCACAGAACCCTGTGACCGGCACAGGGCTGCGTCGACTCACGGCAGCGCTGGACAGACAGAGGCATCCGTCACACGTGACGATCTCACCAGCTTATACCTGATGGCTGATTGGCATTGGCTTGTTGAGAATTACTGAGTTTTCTCTTTTTTGTATTTTTCTCCCTCAGTGCACAGTTTGATGCAATTTGATAAAATTCTCCTGGACAGAAACAACCAGTTGCAAAACAAGAGCTGGGAGGCGGGGGCACCTGCAGGTGCAGTTGGTGGAGTTAGTGAGGCGGGCAAGGCCGCAGAAGTCGGGGAGGGGCGGACAGCAGGGAGGGGAGGAGGGGCCTTCATGCCCACAGCCCATCGTGTGCCAGGGGTCCCAGCATCTGGCCCGGGGCTGGGCAGCACTCTGCCAACCTTCAGACTCCATTCTACACGCGCTGCTGGTCATGCCGGCGCTGGAGCAACTCCCCTGGGAGGGCTTGGGGGCCGCGCAACAGGGCTCTGGGGACTCCTGGGGTGCCCTTGCGGGCAGGGGCTCCAATACGGATTCTACCACCAGCCAAAATGCCCCATCTGGAGGAGGGGGGTATATGTCTCAAGTGACAGATAAGAACACAGCCTGGAGAAGTCAGATGGCTGGCCTGACCCACCGATCAGGGAGGGCTGCTGCTGGGACCACTCTCACTTCCCTGGTTTGCGCCTTCCCACGTGCAAACGCCCTTGGGCGCTGAGGTCAAGGAGAGAGAGAGAGAACATGGGGGCGGGGGGATCCTCACGGGCAAGACAGAGCATGGGCACAAAGGAGCTGTCCCTCAGCTGCAGCTGCCCTTCCTGCCATCATATGATGCCAAGACTCCCGAGGTTACCTGGAAAGAGGCAGGAATTCTAGGGCTGGTGTTCAGGATGTCAGCCAGCCCTCTGCCAGGCCTGGGTTTGTCCTACATCAATGGCACAGTGCTCTTCAGAAAATCTCCTGGCTGAGTTTGCTGGGATATTTTTATTTTTTTAATTTATTTAGCTGTGTCGGGTCTTAGTTGCGGCACGCGGGATCTTCTTTGCAGCGCGCAGACTTCTCTCTAGTTGAGGCGCGCGGGCTCAGTAGTTGGAACGCGCGGGCTTAGTTGCCCTGGGGCATGTGGGATCTTAGTTCCCCGACCAGGGATCGAACCCATGTCCCCTGTGTTGGAAGACGGATTCTTAACCACTGGACCACCGGGGAAGTCCCTGGGATATTTTTTAAACTAATAAACCCCTGGGCTGGCACATCCTGGAGGCTGCAAAGAGAGCCCCATCATTCCACACTTTAGCCTGGGAATTCCTCCTTCCTTCAAAGAAATCACCACCCTCTTCTGGCCCTTTAAGACACAGATCAGAGGAGAAGCAGGGTCCTGGGAAGCTTGTGGAAAGCAGTTAAGGACAAAGCTCTTCCCCAGGTGTCCACCCAGACCTGGTGGCGAGTGGCTGTCTCCAGCCCTCATTTCTGGAAATAGGTGGGGAAAGTCCCTCACTCACCTAAGTGCATTTGCACCCAGTTAAAATGATGGGGGACTTCCCTGGTGGCGCAGTGGTTAAGCATCCGCCTGCCCAGGCAGGGGACACGAGTTCGAGCCCTGGTCCGGGAAGATCCCACATGCCGCAGAGCAACTAAGCCCGTGTGCCACAACTACTGAGCCTGCGTGCCATAATTACTGAAGCCCGAGCACCTAGAGCCCATGCTCTGCAACAAGAGAAGCCACTGCAATGAGAAGACTACGCACCGCAACGAAGAGTAACCCCCACTCGCCACAACTAGAGAAAGCCCGCGCACAGCAACAAAGACCCAACACAGCCAAAATAGAAAAAAAAAAAAATGATGGGGCGTCCGCTGTGTGCAGAACTTTCATCCACATCCCCTGATTTGCTGATTCCCCTCCCTGGACGGTCACACGATGCCTCTCAACTGCCCGCTGCCTCTGAAACAGCCCATCCCCTGTCGTCACTCTGTCCTGGTGCTTTGTCCCTCCCCAGCACCAGGACAGAGTGACGGCGGGGGATGGGCTGTTTGTACATCTGTTTGTACATCTGTTTGGGGGTCTTGTCCCAGCCCCTCTGCAGGGACTTTCTCTCTCTTGTTCCTTTTACTGTAGTCCACGCCAGGAATGGAGCCTGCTGCCTCAAAATATGGAAAGAAGATATGAATTTTATATAACTGCTCTCAAAAACCTTTTGTTAATGTCTTACACATTACAATATGTGTATGTCTTACACATACACATATCTCTCCATGTTTTATATATATATAATTCTATATGATTGTGTGTAATAGATAATAAAATATATAATGCGCTGTGATAAAATTATATGAGCGATATGTGCACATAATCTATAGATATATAAAAATTTTCACTTAAATGTGTAGTTAAAAAGAGAAAGAAGCTGGAGGGGGTGAGGGGGAATTTGTGCTGAATCCCAGGCCTGTGGTGTGGGTATTACTTCACTCTAACAGGAGGAATTTGAAGCCCACAGAGGGCACAAAGCTCTTAAGTGTGGAGCTGGCGTTCAAACCTGTGGCCCCGGCTCCTAGCCCAGGGCCCCTGAGCGGCGATGTGAAGCCTCAGTGCGTGGTCCGCTGTGCAGCCAGGAGGGTCGGGAGTCTATCCGGTCAGAGGGCGCATGGGGGTGCTGTTCAGAAGGCAGGGCCTCTCCCCAGGGGTGTGACCAACCAGCAACAAACCCAGGTCTGCGAGGAACAGGGTCACAGCTGTCTTTCACCTATTCTTGTCCCTCCTTGGGAAAAATCAAATATAGGAAAACAGCCCTCTGCTCCGAGGAAGGAAAGAGCCCCTGGGCCTGCTCCATCATGCCGGCCCTCCACGCACTGGGCCTCACTTTAATGATGCTTTCCTTCTTCCAGGAAATAGTGAAAAGCCCAGAATTCTTTCTTGGAGGGGCCACCAGGACAGACATCTGCCAGGGGGAGCTTGGTAAGTGTGGGGGATGGAGTGTGGAGAGAGGGAGCTGGGCAGACCATCCCGTGGGGGCCAGCAGGAACAGCACTGGGTCCCTGAGAACCCAGGGGCACAAGAGTTGGGGCAGCATCACTGTGACCGCCCTCTGCCACCTCCCTCCCCCTCCCTCCTTCCCAGTCTCCTGGTCTGGCCACAGCTGAATGGAACCCAGGGACTCCAAGCCCCCTGCATCCTTGTTCCTCCGGCGGGTGGATGCCCCTCTGGTCCAGGCTCGCAGCCCAGGAGTTTACAGAGAACAGAGATTCCCGGTGCCCTGGCCTGGCTTTCCTGCACCGTGACCAAGGCTAACACTCACATATATGAACTCGGCGCCTGCCAGGCATTCTCCTAAGTGCACGTCACCCCATTTCATCTTGCCAACCACCCTTCCAATTTTACAGAAGAGAAACCAGATCTGAGGGAAGCTAAGTGACTTATCCAAAGTCACAGGAGTGAGAGACCGGCAGAGTCAGGATCCGAACTGGCTCTTAACCTCTCAGGGGGCTCATACTTTGGGGAAGTCCCACTCGCCACCGAAGCAACCCAATCTCCTTCCCGCAATTGAATTGAGAGTGTCCCCAAGCCAGTTAAACTGGGCCCTACATTTCAGGATTTAGTCCAAAATTGGGCTGGGTTTACCTTTATTCTATCTATGTAAAAAAAAAAAAAAAAAAAAAAAAAAAAAAAAAAAAAAAAAAAAAAAAAAAAAAAAAAAAAGAAGAAGAAGAGAAAGAGAGAGACCTAAAAAACATACCAGTGGAGCAAACTTACTTACAGCCGAGCTACCACCACTATGGTCTAATGGTTAAAGTGGGCCATGCTGGAACCTCCATGTTGAGTGACCAAGCTCCCCTCGCACAGAACCCAGAAGCCACAAAGCTAGAGGGATGACAGCTGAAAGACAGAGATGGTGGATCATAGATAGACCACACAGAGCTGGATGGTGGAATTATATGCTCTAGATGTAACTTTGACCTCTCAAAAAGATTGCATTCAGATCGGCATTCATTTACCGAGGTGCCGCCCCTAGGAGGGTCTCCCTGCCCCAGCTCCCACGTCTCCCCTCTCGTTTCTCCACCCACCTCTTCCTCTGCCTGCCGTCCCCCTACGCCCCTGCATTGCTCTTCAATAGAAAATCATGGAACGGGTGCCTTTATTTTTCACAGTTTTGGTTTGTCACATTGGTGTAAATGTGTATGGTTGGTTGGTACAAAATATCATTTTGTAACACTTCCATTACATCCAATACTGTTCATAGCATATGTGTACCTTATGAAGGGTCACCATAAAATGGCCCTGCAGCCCCAAAAGAGAAGCAGAACAGGACTGCCCCGTTGCCTGGCCCCCGCCCGTTAGCGCCCCCTGCGTGCAACCTTCCACCCAGCTGTCCGACAAACTGACCGGCAGGGGTGCCGTCTGCTGACCTGGGTGCAGTGCTAGTGTGGCTGATCTCGCCCATCGGTGCCCACCCAACAGAGATAAAGCGATCTCGTTTTTCCCTTTGTTTAAATTGTGTAAATAACTTTGGCTTCTGAACCTCCCCCTTCCAAAGCTCAGAGCAGGGCTTCCCTGGTGGTGCAGTGGTTGAGAGTCCGCCTGCCGATGCAGGGGAGACGGGTTCGTGCCCCGGTCCAGGAGGATCCCACGTGCCGCGGAGCAGCTGGGCCCATGAGCCACGGCCGCTGAGCCTGCGCGTCCGGAGCCTGTGCTCCGCGACGGGAGAGGCCGCGGCAGTGAGAGGCCCGCGTACCAAGAAAATACACACAATTCCCTACGCTGGCAAAGGCAAAACTTGGAGAAGAGGCTGGAGGAGGTCAGCTCACAGCAGGAGCTCACTCCGTCCAGCCCTGGCCCGCCCTGGCCACTGAGAGCTGAAAGCAGGGACGGTCACCTGGAGGGTACATGGTCAACTCTGCAGAACAAAGGGTGCTGAGAGCCTCCAGCCTCTGTCCCTTCCCCTCTGCACTGCACCCCACCCCCGCCAAAGCTAGGCCCCAGCTGCCAAAGACCAGCTAATGCATCAGGAACCGGTGGTAGGCGCCCCACTGGCGACACCCTAGGGCAAGCCAGAAGCGGAGGGCCTCCGAAGCAGCTTTACTGACACGAGGCCTTCTGTGAGTCTCTTGCCGGTGGTCAACAAGCACGAGAGGTCATTTGACAAGGCCCGAGTCCAGCGCACATGGCACTTCCCAGGGCTGTGCGCTCTAAGGAGGCCCAGCGGAGTGTGCTGGGGTCTCGAGCTCCACTGGCAGTGGCGTTATCTACAGAAAGCAAACAGATGTGGTATAAACGTGGAGGTCCCGCCCTGCCACTTAACTGGATCCTTCTAGACCTCTGCTCACACGTGTTTCATAGGCAGCATCGAAACACGGCTGGACACAGAGGCGGCGCTCGCTCCGTTCTCAAGACAGGCGGATGGAGGCTGCAGGAGTCTGGCACGACACGGACCAAATATCGTCTCATGTTTGATTTCGCTTTGGAGTTTTCCTCCACATGTGTGTTACCATGAAGACGTAGTTGGGGAAATCAGTAGATCAGTCAACAGATCTTGAAAATGCAAGGTAATTGAAAGCAAATACCCACAGAGCTACCGTTATCTATAACTAAACTGAGTCTAGGCTGGGGGGAGGCATCGGTCCCAGAAACGTCCTCCCCAGGCACTGCAGGGCGCTATCTCTGAGACCCCCCCAAAGCGGGGGGTCTTTCACCTGCTGATGCTATGGTCTGCAGCCTCCGCCCCCGGAAGGGATGGCTCTGGAACTTCACAGCGCTAATGTGCAAGTATGTCTGAAATCCAAGCAAGCATATCCTGTAACACTGCCAAGACAATGACAGTTGTTTACAACAAACTGGGCAAGAGAAGAGTCAGGAAGGGAAGCAGAAGGGAGGACAGAGGTATTTGCTGCTCTTCTGATTCTGTCCACTCTTTTAAATACAGAAAAGATGTGGCCACATCTGCAACGCCCCACATCCCTTTCTGGCCTCGAGTTTTCCTGTTTCTTGTGAACTGGTGGCGAAAACTGATTTCTGGCTTTCATTCTGCAGGCGACCGCTGGCTGTTAGCTGCCGTTGTCTCCCTTACGCTTAATGAAAAAGCACTGGCTAGAGTTGTCCCCCAGGACCAAAGCTTCGGCCCGGGTTAAGCAGGGATATTCCACTTCCAGGTAAGGAGGACCCCTGGCCAGTGGACTGACCTCTTAGGGGCCCAGTGTGATGCCACGGGTCTCTCCAGCTGCGTGGGAACCCTGGAAGGAAGCGCCCCTAGACCCAACTGCACTTCGTCAAGGAATAACCCCCGAAGTGTTAGGAGAGCCTTGCAGGCGTTCTGCCGTGAACCCTTTCAGGGAGTATGCAGGAAAAGCCTAAGAGGTGTTTTGGCAAATCTGGAGGCCCATTTGTTAAGGGTTTTAGTAGCTGGAGTTTCTTGGGCTTTAAGCATAAATGGTCTCAAACGACTATACCTCCTGGGAACTGGATTGTTTCTCACAAACTGAGTCTCCTTATTAAAGGAATATAGGTTTGGAGACATGAGTGAGCTTAAAAGTAAAAGCTGGGAGTATCACAGCGGCCTCTCCTGTCGGGGTCCCCTGGGGGCGCCTGCCCCGGGGTTCGCCTATGTGTTCTCACCTCCCTTTCACCGGCTCCTTCCTCCACCCCCAGCCCTGCAGAAGCTCTGACCAGCTATTGACACATGCCCCTCTGCTTACTATGTGGGGACCTCACACAGTTTTCGTGGTGACCCTGGGCCTTCGCATACTACCTGGAAAAAGGAGAAATGACGTTGCAGGCTCTCCTAGAACAAAAAGGGATCCTTCAAAGGAGGCGCAGGTGAAGACACAGCCCTCGTCCTTCCCCTTCGGCCCAGCACCGCCCCTTCTCCTCTGGGCCAGCCCAGCCCTTCCCTCTCTGCAGCCTCAATCTGAGTTCTGATTCCAGCCCTTTCGCTGCTTCTCATCAGGTAGGGCCTGACCCTGCTGGGTGCCTGTCAGTCACCTGCTGATGTCTGGTGACAGTACTGTCATCTCTCCCGTGGGGAGAGGGGCGCTGGAAGTGAGCCCCTCCTCCCTCTCCCCTGCTGTCCTCACCCACACTCCTGCCCCCCCGGGCTGATGGGGCCCTCTCTCTGCCACCTGAGGCATCGCTCCCTTGGAAAGCCAGCCCTGAGCACCCCCAACCCTGGCCCCGGCTCCAGGGAGCCCGAGGCCCAGCCCGGCCAGCAAGCACATTGCTCCAGAGTGCCTCTGCCCCCAAGGAAGCCTGGGGTGACACGGGTTGGGAGGATGAAGCCCCAGGGGGAGCCCAGCTGGGGCCGGTGGCAGTGTGCCCACACGGTGCTCCCACACATACCGCTCGGGCCCCTTACTAGGGCCCAGAGGGGCATATTCCTTAAATGCACACAACTCTGCCAGGAGAGGGCTGGCCCACTACGAGTCACTGAGCCCGAGGATGCTCAAGACGCCCAGCAGCACCGCAAATAAATGGCTCTGGGGCCACGGCCGACCCTCTCTGTCTCTGTCTTCTTCCCTTAGATCTCCCTCTCGGCCAACTGGGTGACAAGGAACACACACACATGTGCACGCAAGGAGGCATGCAAGCACTTGCACACAGTGCACGAACACACAAGCACATGTGTGTGAGAGTGTAAGAACACACGTGCAGCAGGGAACTCGGCTCAATGTTATGTGGCAGCCTGGATGGGAGGGGAGTCTGGGGGAGAATGGATACAGGTATATGTATGGCTGAGTCCCTCTGCTGTGCACCTGAAACTATCACAACATTGTTAATCAGCTATACTCCAATAGAAAATTAAAATTAAAAAAAGAAGAACACACGTGCAGGCACATATGTGCACACACACGCGCCCCTCACGTGTCACACCTGGCAGCCTCTCTCTGTCTTAGAGGCTTCACCTCCAGGTGAGGAGGGAACACCTGGGTCAGAACATGGACCTGCATGCAGGGAGAAGTGGAGGTCCAGCTGTGGGCAGACCAAGCCTGCATCGCCCACCCCTGTGAGAGAGGAGCTGATGCAGGGCCGTGGGGGGTCCACGGAGGACCCTGTCCTGCTGGCCCCAGTCTTTCGTGGGAACACCGAGCCTTCAGCCTGTGTCACTGGTGGGCCAGCTCAGCTCCAGGTCCAGGTGGCCCCCCCCCCCATGGCACCCAGGAGTGGATTTCCTCGACCGCAGGGCAGCATGGTCCAGTTGAGGGGAGGAAAGCCGTCAGCATTTGCAGGTGGGGTGGGCCTCCCGAGGGCCTCCCCACTCAGTTTCCGCCTCCACCCTGGCTATAGTTCTAGCAGCCCAGCCAGTGGCTGGACCTGGTGATCGCTGACCGGCTGCCCACCTTCAGGGACCGCTTGGTCTTCCTGCACTCCGCCAACTGCAGCGAGTTCTGGAGCACCTTGCTGGAGAAAGCCGACGCTAAGTGAGTGTTCCCCGCTTGCCCACAGGCCCAGGCCCAGGAAGCCCCCGCTCCTTTGCCTGGAGCACCCTCAGAGAGTGAGACAGAGGGTCTGGGTGTACCAGTGTGGCTCACTGGGGCCCACCTAGCTGGAGCTCGCTCAGGGTTGGTGGTAGAAAAGGAGCAGCCAGAATAGTCTTCCTGTCATGGCCTAGGTGTGCCCACCCTCGAGCACAGTGGTGACACGTGTCCCCTTTCTTTCCCTGGCCCACAAGTCTGGCCTTTGGAAGAGCGGGGAGGGCAAGCAGAGGGAGATTCGGGCTGTGTTGATAAAACTTGGTTCTCCAGACTTCCGGTCAAGCAGTCGCAGCTCAGACACCTGGGTTATTAACCACGTGGATATCAAGGCATTATGTTTTCCCCCTTCAGAATATTCCTTCTTTTACTCTTTAAAAAATGGTGGTTGGGCTTCCCTGGTGGCGCAGTGGTTGAGAGTCCGCCTGCCGATGCAGGGGACGCGGGTTCGTGCCCCAGTCCGGGAGGATCCCACATGCCGCGGAGCGGCTGAGCCCGTGAGCCATGGCCGCTGAGCCTGCGCATTTGTAGCCTGTGCTCCGCAACGGGAGAGGCCACAGCAGTGAGAGGCCCGCGTACCGCAAAAAAAAAAAAGAGGCCAAAAGTGGTTGGGAGGACACCTTACCGAAATAGATGTACAGATGCAAATAAGCGTATGGAAAGATGCTCAACATCATTTGTCATTAGGAAATTGCAAATTAAGACAATGATGAAATATCACTACGTACCTACGATACCAACTGCTGACTGGGCTGTGGAGTAACAGGAGCTCTCGTGCGTTGCTGGTGGGGATGCAAACCCGTCAGCCATTTCGGAAGACAATTTGGCAGATCCTTACAAAACTAAACATCATCTTACCAAAAGATGCAGCCATCATACTCTTTGGTAAATGAGATCCAGAAACTGGAAGCAACCTAGATGTGCTTCAGAATGAATGGATAAACAAGCTGTGGTACATTCAGGCAATGGAATATTCTTCAGTCATTAAAAAAAATGAGCCGTCAAGCATGAAAAGATATGGATGAATGTTAGAAGCATATTGCTAAATGAAAGAAGCCAATCTGAAAAGGCTGCATACTAGATAATTCCAAAAATATGACATTCTTGAAAAGGCAAACCTATGGTGATGGTAAAAAGATCGGTGGTAATAGAAAGAGACCAATCACAAGCACTGAAATGGAAACTGTGATTAAACAACTTCCAACACACATAAGACCAGGACCAGATGGCTTCACAGGCGAATTCTATCAAACATTTAGAGAAGAGCTAACACCCGTCCTTCTCAAACTCTTCCAAAATATAGCAGAGGGAGGAACACTCCCAAACTCACTCTACGACGCCACCATCACCCTGATACCAAAACCAGAGAAGGATGTCACAAAGAAAGGAAACTACAGGCCAATATCACTGATGAACATAGATGCAAAAATCCTCAACAAAATACTAGCAAAGAGAATCCAACAGCACATTAAAATCATCATACACCATCATCAAGTGAGGTTTATCCCAGGAATGCAAGGATTCTTCAATGTATGCAAAACAATCAGCGTGATACACCATATTAACAAATTGAAGGAGAAAAACCATATGATCATCTCAATAGATGCAGAGAAAGCTTTTGACAATATTCAACACCCATTTATGATAAAAACCCTCCAGAAAGTAGGCATAGAGGGAACTTTCCTCAACATAATAAAGGCCAAATATGACAAACCCACAGCCAACATCGTCCTCGATGGTGAAAATCTGAAACCTTTTCCACTAAGATCAGGAACAAGACAAGGATGTCCACTCTCACCACACTTATTCAACATAGTTTTGGAAGTTTTAGCCACAGCAATCAAAGAAGAAAAGGAAATAAAAGGAATCCAAATCGGAAAAGAAGTAAAGCTGTCACTGTTTGCAGATCACATGATACTATACATAGAGAATCCTGAAGATGCTACCAGAAAACTACTAGCGCTAATCAATGAATTTGGTAACGTTGCAGGATACAAATTAATGCGCAGAAATCTCTTGCATTCCTATACACTAATGATGAAAAATCTGGAAGAGAAATTAAGGAAACACTCCCATTTACCACTGCAACAAAAAGAATAAAACACCTAGGAATAAACCTACCTAAGGAGACAAAAGACCTGTATGCAGAAAACTATAAGACACTGATGAAAGAAATTAAAGATGATTCAAACAGATGGAGAGATATACCATGTTCTTGGATTGGAAGAATCAACATTGTGAAAATAACTATACTGACCTCATACCAGTCAGAATGGCCATCATCAAAAACTCTACAAACAATAAATGCTGGAGACGGTGTGGAGAAAAGGGAACCCTCTTGCACTGTTGGCGGGAATGTAAATTGATACAGCCAATATGGAGAACAGTATGGAGGTTCCTCAGTAAACTAAAAATAGAACTACCATACAACCCAGCAATCCCACTACTGGGCATATACCCTGAGAAAACCATAATTCAAAAAGAGTCATGTACCACAATGTCCATTGCAGCCCTATTTACAATAGCCAGCACATGGAAGCAACTTAAGTGTCCATCGACAGATGAATGTATAAAGAAGATGTGGCACATATATACGATGGAATATTACTCAGCCATAAAAATAAACGAAATTGAGTTATTTGTAGTGAGGTGGGTGGACCTAGAACCTGTCATACAGAGTGAAGTAAGTCAGAAAGAGAAAAGCAAATACCGTATGCTAACACATATATATGGAATCTAAAAAAAAAAAAAAGGTTGTGATGAACCTCGGGGCAGGACAGGAATAAAGATGCAGACGTAGAGAATGGACTTGAGGACACACGGAGGGGGAAGGGTAAGCTGGGACGAAGTGAGAGAGTGGCATGGACATATATACACCACCAAATGTGAAATAGATAGCTAGTGGGAAGCAGCTGCATAGCACAGGGAGATCAGCTCGGTGCTTTGTGACCGCCTGGAGGGGTGGGATAGGGAGGGTGGGAGGGAGACGCAAGAGGGAGGGGATATGGAGATATAGGTATACGTATAGCTGACTCACTTTGTTATACAGCAGAAACTAACACACCATTGTAAAGCAATCCTACTCCAATAAAGATGTTAAAAAAAAAAAAGGAGATTCTGGCTAGATGAAAGCTTACTTGTAGTTGGAGCAAGGCAGTTAGAAGAGTAACTGGAATAAAGGAGTGTTTCAGACATAAAAATAAAAAAGATCAGTGGTTGTTGAGGGCTTGGGGGGGAAGGAAGGAGGGAAGGAAAGATGAATATATAGAGCACAGAGGTTTTTCTTAGGGCAATGAAACTATTCTATATGATACTGTAATGGTGAATATATGACACCATGCATTTATCAGACCCACAGAACTTTACAGCACAAAGAGTGAACCTTAATATATATGAACTTAAAAATCATCTAGGAGGAAAGGAATCCCAGAATGAAAAGCAGCCTGTGACAAAACAATCTATTACAAATCTATGAAACAAACTCATTGAAGGTGTAGGCGAGAAAGGCGCTGACCTAAGTAACTCTGGAAATGAGTGCAGTCTGTGAGATTGAAAGCCAGAGAGACTGGGACTTCCCTAGTGGTCCAGTGGTTAAGACTCTGCGCTTCCTAATACAGGGGGCGAGGGTTCCACCCCTGGTCGTGGAACTAAGATCCCACATGCCGCGGGGCAAAAGGAAGAAAGAAGGACAGAGAGATTGTACACAAGCACTGTACACTAGCTGGTAAAGTTGTTTCTCGTGGGGTACAGGACAACAATTCCGATACCATTATACATATGTACTGAATTGAACAATTAAGTAAATGGGTGGCAGATGGGGGAAGCCAGGTTTCTCATCGTTGGAGGGAGAGCTTACAAAGAAGCCTGGTGGAGGAGGCTAGAATGATATAAGTGGTAGTGTGTCAGAGTTGGGGACCTCAGTATGAACTCAGGTTTAGTTGAATAGAGATGGTTACACGTTGATGAGTATATGCGTCACTCATGGGTTAGTACACAGGTATTATTTCGTTGTTTATCAGCTGAGAGGGCCTAGAAGCAACGACAATCCCATAGCAACAAGCACTCTTACTTCTCAGGTCTTGGTTCCTAACACCATTCTCCAATCAAAGGAACCAGGGCTCCTTGGAGATAAGGCTGATTGTAGAACTGGGGCAAGAAATACAGAAGATGAGCCTAGAGTATCTTGCAGTGTCAGGAAGTGAATGTGTGTGTGTATGCTTTAAACACACATGCACACACACACACACACACACACACACACACACACACACACACAGTGATGGAGTTATGCCAAAGGGACACAGGAGCCAACTGAAGGAGCCGAAAGTAGCCAAAGCTGGAACAATTAGAGCAGCAAAATAAGTAAAATGGTACTGGATTATAAATCAAAGTATAAAATTAATATTCATGAGTCCATACTGATGTAAATAAATCATTGAATAAATAAATGGGGGAGAAGAGACAAATTTGCCACATAGAAGAATTCCGGGGAATTTATGTAGACGCTCTGCCCTCAAGAAGGTCTAGCATGACCCCCACTCCTAAGTCCTTCCAAAGAGGACAGTAATGGGGGGTGGGGGGAGCGGAAGCTCACCGAGGAGAAACATGACAGACAGGAGACCTCAGCCAGTGATCAAGGCGACATCAACAGTGACAAGTCATGAAGACACGATGTATGCTCGACAGGACGTGATGAGAATGGTATTTCACCGCAGTCTATGCATGAGAAAACCAGCAGACAGATCCCAGCTGAGGAACATTCTACAGAACACCGACAGTGCCTCAAAACTGTCCAGGCCTGGGAGGGAGGGAGACACAAGAGGGAAGAGATATGGGGAGATACGTATATGTATAACTGATTCACTTTGTTATACAGCAGAAACTAACACACCATTGTAAAGCAGTTATACTCCAATAAAGATGTAAAAAACAACAACAACAACAAAAAAAAAAACTGTCCAGGTCATCAAAAACAAGGAAAGCCTGAGAAACTGTCTCTGGCCAGAGGAGCCTCAGGAGACTTGACTAAGTGTGATGATGTGGGATCCTGCAATGGGATCTTCCAACAGAAAAAGCACATTAGGTGAAAACTAAGGAAACGTGAATATGGTGTGAACTTTAATAACAATGACGAACTGGTTCAGTCACTGTAACAAATGCACCACACCGATGTAAGATGTTAATGTACAGCCGTATTAATCAAAGAGATGAAGAGAGAAAAGCGGCTGGGACTACATGGGTCCAGAAAGCAAGAGAAATGCCTCCATCTCCCTCTCGGTCTCATACAACTAACAGCTTCATGCTCAGGCCCCCATTCCACGTGTGATGAGAGGAGGCTCATTTAAACCTCACAGCAGCCCTAGGAGGAAGAGTGCAACCCCATTTTGAAAATTAGGAAACTGAAGCACTGAGCGAGTTGGTCCAGCATCCCTCAGCTTGTGAGTGGGGGAACTGGCACTTGGACCTGCAGTCTGTCAGGGACCAGGATTCTCGGCCTCCTTAAGCAATAGAAGCTGATCAGCGGCCAGACAGGAAAGTCAGGCAAGGCTTCATGGGGGCCCCTGCTGCAGCAGGGGGCAGCGAGATCAAGCAACATGCTTCCTTGCTTGCTTTCTCCCTGGGGAGATGGGCGGCGAGCTTGCTCCTTATACGGGGTGAGGATCGCTGTGCGTCCAGGGGTCGGGCCGGAGGCGTGGCTTAGGCGGTCTGCCCACCCCTTAGGTGGCGTTGCGTGCAGGGGGCGTGCGCAGTGCCCTGCTTTTGCTCGCGGCTCTTCAAAAGTGGCAGTTGGTTATTTTTCTTGGTCTCTTTTGTCCAGAATTTGTCTCAACTGTGCACGCACGTGGTTATTTTTAGTCCCATACAGTTTCTTTGTATTTTGTTGCTCAAGGAGAGGTGTGTCCAGGTGCCAGCACGGCAGCCCTGCAGCCAAGGGTCCCAGGTCCCCGCCTGTCTCCTTACCACACCCACTGTCTCTCTCACAGAGTTCTCAGCATGTCTGGTTTCCTCAGAGCTCCAAGTAAACCCCATCCCTGCTTCCCACGTTCTTCCACACCTCCAGCCGGGGGCGAGCCCCGGGAGGTGCTTCTTGGTTAGAAAAACTCTGGCTGAGGGGCGCCACCTAGTGGTGATCCTTGTTCCCTGCAGCCGTTGCCAGGCTTTCTTGCCGCCCTCACAGGCTGAACGGGAGCTACGAGGCTCTGAAGGGGGGCAGCGCCATCGAGGCCACAGAGGACTTCACCGCGGGCGTGGCAGAGACCTTCACAACCAAGGAGGCTCCCGGGAACTTCTCTGAGATTCTAGACAAGGCCTTAAAGAGGGGCTGTCTGGTGGGCTGCTCCATTGACGTAAGTCACTGGCTGGCCGCATCCCAGGCACTGTTCTAGGCTCAGATGCCAGGCTGCCCACGGAAGAGGCATACATTGCAGGAAGACGGGGGCAATGCTTATTTATTTTAATTAAAACAAACGTTTGTGTTTAATGGTTTTCGAGTTGCAGAGGTAAGGCGCCCTTGCTGTATCAGGTGGAAGAATCCTGAGACGATGGACAGGGCAAAACTCTGTCTCCCTCCTCCGGTCCACGCCGGGACGCCTCTCCGGTGCTCGTCACGCCTCTGTTTTCGCTCGTGCAACAGGCACGCGCATATATGCACAGACTCGGGGGCGGTGTTAACTGAATGGAATCTTACTATACACTTTCCTGAAACTTGTCTCTTTCACGTCATAGATCATGAAAAAATATATCCGTGGATAGAAACAGAACAGCATTTTTTCTAATTTCTTTATGCATACAAACACACGCATGTAATTTTACCTCATCTATTTTTTGAAGCCTATTCAACTTTTCTATTTCCTCTTGGATTAACCTGGGGAATTTACCCTTTGCTAGTAAATTTCCTCTACTTTTTCAAGTTTGTGACATAGAATTGCATGTCATAGGGTTATATTCTTCTTACCGCCTCTTTGGTGTCTGTCCCTTGCCGTTGCTACGTGGTGGGAAAGGTCAGGTTTTCCTGTTTGGGGGCAAGAATGTAAGCTCTTCCGTGAAGTCCAAGCAGAGAATGAGGGGCCTCCACCCTGGGAAGAGGCTGGGAATCACTGTATGTCACTGCTAACCACTTAGGGGGCTTCCCGTGCACCCATTTAATATGCCCACTCACAGGGCCCTCACCTGAGGGGGCAGGAGGGACTGGGCCAGACACAGAGCTGTGTCTGGCCAGCTGGGAAAGGTTTGACATAGATACTGCTCCTTTTTTGTTTTAGATCAGAAATGCTGCAGAATCTGAAGCCCGGACACCTTTTGGTCTCATTAGCGGTCATGCCTACACAGTGACGGGCATTGACCAGGTAGGCGACAGGGACCCCTGTTGACAGGGTTATGGGGACAGACTTCGTAAACCTATATAGCGCATTGCAGCTTAAACTGCACTTTCGGACATGACAGAGGATGTCTCATCCAAAGAAGAAAGGCTGGAATTCAAAACAGCAAATGGGAGAGACAGAGAGAGAGAACAGAGAGAGGAGAGAGAGAGACCTGTGAGGCCGGCACAGTATAAACTTGGCCAGCAGCTGCGAGAACCTCGTCTTTGTTTTTTCTGTTCTTTTCTTCCCTGATTCCACATCAGTCCTGTCATAGTCACGGTTCTCCAGAGAAGCAGCACCCATAGGCTAAATCTGTATATGAAAACTTAGTAGTCGGAATTGCTCACCTGATTATAGAGGCCGAGAAGCCCTGCATTCCACGAGCTGGAGCCAGTGGTGGAGTTCCAGTCCCAGCCCAAGAGCCTAAGAACCAGGAGAATCAGTAAGTCCCAGCCCAAGAGCAGAAAAGGACCAAAGTCCCAGCTCAGCAGTCAGGCAGAGGGGGCAAATGATCCCTTCCTTTGCCTTTTTGTTCTTTTTGGACCTTCAGCTGATTAGATGGGGCCCACACACAATGGGGAAGGCCATCTGCTGTACTCAGCCTACCAGTTCAGATGCCCATCTCATCCAGAAACACCTTCACAGACACACCCAGAATAATGCATAACCAAACATCTAGGCACGCCATGGCCCAGTCAAGTTGACACATAAAATTAACCATCACAAGTCCTATTCTCTGCAGCTGTAGTTCAGGGTGGAACTAATCCCCGGGACGGGGAAGGGGGGCACCCAGACCCCACATGGCACCACTGTGACTCCCGGTGAGTGCTTTGTTTGGAGGAGTTCACGGGAAAGAGGAGGGGAGAAAGTGAGATGAGAGAGGAAGATGAGAAGCAGAGGGTGGCGCCCTTGCAGGGTCAAGTTCAGTGAAGTCCAAAGCGTTTCCCTCGTGCCCCACTTGGGTGAATCTCAAACCCAGTCGGTAGGGGACCTGGGCACCTCTGGTCTCTTCCAGCGGCTGCCATGTTTTGAGCGACATGCTCCAAATGAGTGGGGAGCACGGGGTGCAGAGGGAGCCTGTCCCTCCCCCTCAGCGGGTGGCGTGAGCTTCGTGCCCAAGAGGGAGATGCAGCTGGACTCTTTGGAGTGTTAGCTCCCTCCTCGCCCCTCCCTGTCTACACACGCCTTCCAATCACTCACTTGAGCAGGCCTGTGATTCCTGATGTCAGATCTTCTAAATGTTATTCTAAGTGATGGCAGGAACCTTCCCATCGTATGACGCTCTGTTCAATTGCGTTTGCTTCCTTTCCACCTGTAAGGAATTCACCTCCCCAGACATTTCAACGAATGAACCTCTTTCATGGCGAACTTGGACTCTGGAGAGGTCATACTCACTTAAATGATTTTGCACGTAAAAAGAGAAAATTTATGCCAAAGGTCTGAGGGTAAAGTGTTCTGAGAACTAAAATTCCTGGATCGTTGATGAATCGAGGTCTTTGACTCTCACCCTTCCACCCCCAAAACCTCTCTATGCATTGGTGCGCTTTCCTGCCCTGGGCAGAGCCTGAGGGCTGAGTCCTCTTTCTGTACTGGCTCAAGGGCTCTCAGCGTGGCAGCAGAGACCCTCATGTGACACCTGAAAGGGGGAGAAGATAGGATTTAGAAGACTCAGACGTGGGTTTTTGTTTATTGCGGTTGTTTAAACTCCCGGCATGTGCTGACATTCTGATCACCTGGGAGTCAGATGCTAAGGATGAAGAAAACTCAGTGTTAGACCGACTGACTGCTGGATGCTGCAGATACACAATAAATAAGGCTCGGCCTCTGCCTCTGGGGGGTTCCAGTCTAGAGAGAAAACTCAATCGTTTGAAGATTCCTGTGGACTCACTTCTTGTTCATTACAATTCCGCTTTGTTTCCCAGATGCGACGTAAGCATTCTGGGGTGATTAACGTAACATCATGTTCAATCGGAATTAGGAAATTTTGAGGGCTAGTTAACAACTGATGAGTTTGGACATGTTCTTAGTGTGTCAACAGGCTTTCAGAAAAGCCAGCCTCAGCTGGAGAGAACCCACCCTGGAGCTCACAGATGGATTTAGCATCTCACATTTCTCTGACGCTTTTCCCTTTTAGGTAAACTTCCGAGGCCAGCAAATAGAGCTCATCAGAGCCCGGAACCCTTGGGGCCAAGTTGAGTGGACTGGGTCCTGGAGTGACAGGTCAGTCCCCGCTCATCTTTCTGACTGATCCCCACCTCCCTATGGTTCACGGGGTACGAGGCCAGGGCTGGCTTGTGCACGTGTGAAGAGGGGGCAGCCTGACTACAGTTCTCTCCTGGCTCCCGTTCAGGGAGGGTCCTGTCCTGCGTCTGGACCTTACTTCTGCCCTTGTGCCCTCCACGCTCTCAAACTTGAAGACACGGTGCCCTTTACCTTTCACAGAGTCGTATTATGTCAGTGACTGTATTACCTCCCATGGGAACTTTAAATCCCGTGATATGGTGAAGGCTTCATCCCAGTGATGAAGAGCTCCTGTGTGTGTGTGTGTGTGTGTGTGTGTGTGTGTGTGTGTGTGTGTGTTTGTGGGGGGGGGGGGGGGGATTGAGTACTTTAGGTGTGAGAATCCCTGAAACATTGCCAAGCAGGTTGCTAAAGTGTTCTCTCTCATGATCGCTGACCATTGGCCAGAGGCCCAGTGGCCCACAGTGAGACAGAGGGAGCGGAGTGTGTGTGTGTGTGTGTGTGTGTGTGTGTGTGTGTGTGTGTGTGTTTGTGTGCAGGTGGGGTGGCAATGAGTACTTTAGGTGTGAGAATCCCTGAAACATTGCCAAGCAGGTTGCTAAAGTGTTCTCTCTCATGATCGCTGACCATTGGCCAGAGGCCCAGTGGCCCACAGTGAGACAGAGGGAGCGGAGCAGGAAATTCATCCATCACAGAGCAGCCACCTGGGCTATTTATACGGCCCCCGATTATACAGAGAGGGCTGCCTGTCTTGTACGTGTCCCCTCCTCGTTCCCCGGGGAGCAGCCTAGGTGACTGGGATGGGGGCTGTTCCAGCTCAGGCAGGGCCCCCTAACCCGTCCCCACTCCTGCCCACCCACGGCTTGGGGGGGCCCCAGGGAGCCTGGCAGCGAGTCTCGAGCTTCAGTGAAACGGGGCAGCGTTTGTCCTCGGCTCCCACAGAGGCACCACCCCCCCGGCCGTCGGTGTGCCGGGGGCTTCATTAAGCAGACTCCACAGCCCGGGCCTGCCTGTCGGCCCCATCGCGGGGCTTGTGCCACCATCCCTGCTGTCCGTTGGGCTTCTGTCTCCTCAGACCCATCAAAGGAGGGAAGAGATCAGCCTCCCTCTCCAGTCGGAAATGGAGAGAAAGAGATAAACCAACATTAATGAGACTGCTTCCTACGGTGAATAGATTTGGAGTCTCTCGGTTCAGGGAACGTGGTATGTAAAAGGGCCGAACCCTTTTTCCCCCTCCTGGGAAACACGCAGAGGGAGAAATAAAGGAAGTGCATTTTCGCTGGCTCGAGGCTGGACACCAGCTTCCCCTCTGACCCCACTCGGCCTCGGGGTAATGGGGAGCTGGTCCACAAGCCGATCCCTGACCCTGACCCTGCCTGCTGTGAGAACAGGGCCGAAGGGGCTGCTTACTCCCCCAGGCCCATGAGGTGTCTGGGGAGGGGCCCTGGGTACTGCTCTTCCCCGGACTGGAGAGATGTTCTACCTGAGTTCTCCCCACCCCCATCCAGGACAAGGTCTACAGGGTGTAGGTGAGGTAGACACATCACCTACAGCACTGCAGTGGTGGTGACTGAATTTGAACTGTTTACAGGTGGTCATGGGGGTCACAGAAACTCCGTGCACCTGAGGTGCAACTCCTGGGTTTGCAGGACAATGGGCGCTGTGCACCTGAGCCTTCTTGCCCATAGGCGGGCTCGTCTACCTGGCAGAAGCTCACCTGGCTTCCTAGTGCGGTCTTGTAAAGAAGGTACTTGGTATGTTTAATGTCAAGCACGGGTGAACATGAGGTATTATCACCACTCTTCCAAGTGTCAGCTTGTAAACCGAGAGGAGAGGTAGAGGGAATGTTCCAGGTCCCACATCTCAGCCCGCTCTGGCTCCTCGCTGGGCTCCTTCTGCCGCCCTGTTCATGTTCAACTGTGACGGCCCCAGGAGAATCTTCCGTGGAGGAGGGTCCAGTGGTCCTGAGGGCCTTTTTGCATCAGCTGCACTTGGAGATGTACTTTCCCACCAGCCTTTCCACCCACTGGCACATTTCCAGGGCCCCGATCAGGATCCCTTCCCCACATAATGTGGACCCTGGTTCCTAGGGAGGGGCAGGTCCCACCCCAAGGCCAGTGTCGTTCCCATTGCTGTCCGTGACCTTGTACCTAACGCTGGCTTTGTTCACCCCTAGTTCTTCTGAGTGGCATTCCGTTGGCCCAGCCGCGCAAAAGCGCCTGTGCCACACTGCTCTGGATGATGGGGAGTCCTGGTACGGTGCGTGTCTCTGTTTTCCTTTCTGTATTAACTCCATTACAGGTGTGAGCGTGTCTCACTGCCCTTAGGTGTAAGAAACACTGCTGCTTCTTCTATTTTCTTTTATTTTATTGGTAAATCAAATCCATTTGTCTCAAAACACAGGTTGGCAGAGAATGTAATGTCACGTTTGGGGGACCCACCCTATCTACAGGTTTAAGAGGCCCAGGGGAGTTAGTGCGATCCAGAAAACCTGGGGCTGAGCCTCTGGTCTCCGGCCCAACCTCCTTCCTCTGAGCACTCCATCATCCCCGCTTGCACGTGAATTCGAAGACAAACAGCCCTGATGCTCACAGGTACACTCCCTCCGTGCCCAGCTTGGTCACAGGGACCCTTGAAAGCTTTCACCTGAGAGCGTCTAAAAATACAGACCTAAGTGGGAAGGAAACATTCCTAACCTGGAGTTTCCACAGGGCTGAATCTCCATTTAACTGAAAACTTTAATTGGCCTTCGTCTCTGGAGGCTTTTTTCAATCTTATTTCTTCCCGTCGGGTCCAGGAAGAGTTGGTGCATCCAGCCCTGCAAGACCACAAATTCTTTTTTTTTTTTTAAGAGATACATACTTTAAAAATTTTTTTATTTTTGGCTGCATCGGGTCTTAATTGCAGCATGAGGGATCTTTCATTGTGGCACGTGGGCTTAGATGCCCCACGGCACATGGAATCGTAGTTCCCCAGCCAGGGATCAAACCCGCGTCCGCTGCGTTGGAAGGTGGATTCTTACCCACTGGACCATGGCCACAATTTCTGGATTTCTAGCTCTCTTCCCTTTCATGTGCTCAAACCAGTCCATTCTAGCCTGAACTCATCTCTTTTTTATGACACCTTATTAAATACAACATGCAAAAACTAGCACACAGTAATTAATATTCCAGTTTCTTCCCTTCTTTTCTCCTCAAGTGCAGCGTCAGTGAGCATTTGTTCTGGCTTCAGTATATTTACATATTTTACAGACAACAACTGTGGCAAGTATTTTTGCCCTTAATAACGTGGATACCTATTTTCCAGCTCCAATAGTCCCTTGCATCCTGCAGCCCAGCTGCTAAGCTGGCATCACATATTTTAGATTCCGTTATGGTGGTTCCACACTTCCAGTGACTCCAGGTAGCACCAGCTGCCATAACAAATAGACTCAAAATGTATAGACTCAAACGCAATCAAGTGTATTTCTCACTCATTGTAACCGTCCAGGAAGACATTCCTATTCTGTGGGTGGCTCTCTCCATACAGTGATTAGGGACTCAAGCTCCATCCTTCGTGTGGCTCTACCATCCCCTGGAGTGATACAGTCACCTGCAGGAAGCCAGCAGAAGAGGGGGAAAAAAAAAAAAAAACCTTTGGAGAAGATATCCCCAATTCCTAAAAGCCTTGACCCAGAATTAAGACACGCCACCGTTTTCATCCTCCACTAGCTGGAAGGCCCCGCCTGGTGAGTGAGCTTGGTGTCCTGCTAGCCATCTGTCTCAGGAACCATGAGTTCGTAAGTAGAAGTTTGTGGAAAACATACAGCGTGTTTGAGAGATTGACAAGCTGTTGAATTGGACATTAGACACACCTTGACCTTGAATTTTGAGTACTGTCCAGGGTTGATGAGTTACATGAAGAGAGCAAACCGAAGAAAGTGAGGTCTGGAATTCGGATTCTCCCACGAATTGCTGTATAAGAGCAGGAGGGGGGAACAGAGTTTGAGAGGCTACCTGAAGTCAAGCTAGTGGAAGGAAAGTCAGGCCCAGAAGGAAGGAGAAACAGGGCAGAGGAAATGAGGAAACCCACAGGGAGAGACCCAGCAAAGGGAGTGCCCTGTGCATGGCCCACGGTCCAGCCCTGCACCATGACTGCCCTTCCAAAAGGAGCTGCACCCGACACCTGGGACTGAAACTGGCCCGGGCAATGCGTGACACTAAAACTGTCAGCACTGTGAATCTGGAGCCTTTCCTCTGGGAATCTTGACACTAAAGCCTTTCCAATCTCTTTCCACTTTTATCTTTCACCGCCCCTCCTCCCAGGACATACTCCCCAAACTTTCCCCTCTCTCATTTATGAACTCCTCTCCGTCACTGAAACGTTTTCATTCGCAGCACAGTGCTGTCATTTCGCCTCCTTCAAAGGAAAAAAGTTCCTCCTGGGGCTTCCCTGGCGGCGCAGTGGTTGAGAGTCTGCCTGCCGATGCAGGGGACGCGGGTTCGTGCCCCGGTCCGGGAAGATCCCACATGCCGCGGAGCGGCTGGGTCCATGAGCCATGGCCGCTGAGCCTGCGCGTCCGGAGCCTGTGCTCCACAACAAGAGAGGCCACAACAGTGAGGGGCCCGCGTACCGAAAAGAAAAAAAAAAAAAGAGTACGTGCTCACACCCACTACACCTACCTGCACCCTGGGGACCCCAGGGCTCCCATGGAGGGGACGAGGGACGTGTGACGGACGCCTGCCGCCTCGAGCTCCCCCAGATCCCCTGCTCCTCCAAGCTGCAGACCGGCTTTTCAGGGTTGACGTTAGGTAGACTTTAAAAATAGCTTTCATTGCTCATTTCTTTCTTTTCTAAAAAATTTATTTATTTTTGGCTGCATTGGGTCTTTGTTGCTGTGCGCGGGTTTTCTCTAGTTGCGGCGAGCGGGGGCTACTCTTCTTTGCAGTGCACTGGCTTCTCATCGCAGTGGCTTCTCTTGTTGCGGAACACGGGTTCTAGGCACGCGGGCCCAGTAGTTGTGGCACGCGGGCTCAGTAGTTGTGGTTCGCGGGCTCTAGACCGCAGGCTCCGTAGTTGTGGCGCACGGGCTTAGTTGCTCCGCGGCATGTGGGATCTTCCCGGACCAGGGCTTGAACCCTTGTCCCCCGCATTGGCAGGTGGATTCTTAACCACTGCGCTCATCTCTTGATTACACTAATGGGAAGCCCGCTCATCTCTTGATTACACTAATGATTCAGGTTTATGGTAAAAGATTCTGAAAAGATGCAGAAAAGCCTAATGACAAAGGCAAACATCACGGCTAATCTCACTACCCATAAATAACCACTTTAACATATATGTGTGTGTCTTTGTGTATGTGTTTATGTACCAAATGTGTAGTCTGTGGGTGTGTGTCTCTCTCTGTATATATAGGTACACACATAATAGGTATTACACTATAGATGCAATATTATTTTTTGAACTAACAGCTTTGAGAGTTAATTTGCATACTATACAATTTACCCGTTTGAAGTATACAACTCTGCTACGTGAAATAAATCAGACAGAGAAAGACAAATACTGTGGAATCTAAGAAATACAACCAACCAATGAATATATAACCAAAAAGAAGCAGACTCACAGATATAGAGAACAAACTAGCGGTTACCAGAGAGGAGAGGGAAGTAGGGGTGGGGGAAATAGGAGGTACAAACTATAGGGTGTAAGACAGGCTACAAAGATGTATTGTACAACAGAGAATATAGCCAACATTCTGTAATAACTGCAAATGGAAAATAACTTTTAAAATTGTATAAAAAATTAAAAAAATTTTTAAATAACATATACAACTCAGTGGATGTTAGCATGTTCATAGAGTTGTACAACCATCACCACAATCAATTTTCATTTGATTCAGAGCATTTCATCACTCCAGAAAGAAACCACATACCAGTAGCATTTACTACCCTCCCCCGATCCTCCAGCCCCTGGAAAGCACTCATCCATTTTCTGTCTCCATAGACTTGCCTGTTCCGGACTTTTCATATAAAAGGAATCGTATAAAATGTGCTCCTCTTTGGCTGGCTTCTTTTGCTTAGCATGACACCTTCTAGGTCCATCCATGTTGTAACGTGTCAGGACTCCTTCACTTCTTTTTATGGCTGGATAATATCCCATTGTCTGAATATACCAGGTAGGGTTTATCCATTCATCCATTGATGGATGCTTGGGTTGTTACCCCTTTTTCGTTATCACGAATAATGCTGCTACGAACATTCGTGTACAAGCTTTTGTGTGGTCATGTGTTTTCATTTCTCTGGGGTATATAGCTAAGACAATTTGTGGGTTAAATAGTAACTCTATATTTGCTTCTTAAGAAGCTGCCTATTTTCTAAAGTGATTTCTGTACCTTTTCACTAGCAGTATGTGAGTGTTCAAATTTCTCCAATAATTTTAAACCCTGTCTCCTACACTTAATTTTTATGAGCATTTCCCCAGAAATGATCTTAAGAATCAAAGCATGATTCTTAAGGATTGTGTAATAATCCATCATGTGGACATAAACTGTTGTCCATACCCTTCCGTTGGTCGTTTGTATCATTTCTAAGTTTTTGCCATTACCAGTAACCTGATGATAAAAATCTGAACTTATAATTCTTTGCTTGGGACTCTTGAAACTCGGATAAAGACTGGAAGGATATCCCCATTTTTAAAGCTTTTTTTATATTTTGCAAATGCTCCTCCCCAAAGGCCATGTTCTACTCTCACCAGCATCTTAAGAGCGACTGCGTCACCACCCTCACCAACCCGGATCTAACCACCCTACTGGACTTTCAGCAGATGGAAATAGGTTTATCTTATCAGGGGTCAACTGAATTCTGCTTTCTGGTGTGATTTCAGAAAGGGACATCAAATTCAAGAAGCTAAGCCTGACTTCCTGTAAAAACATCATTTCTCTAATGGACGTATCCTTCCAAATATGCAGGCAGAAGTCGATGTTAAGTGTTTTTCTCTAATGCAGACTTGCCTAGAATGTGGAGAGCCTTCTTCACAGAGAATAACCAAAGCCTGGGAGACACTGGTGCTAGAATTGGAACAAAATCAAGAGGCACAGGGAACTTCCCTGGTGGCGCAGTGGTTAAGAATCTGCCTGCCAATGCAGGGGACACGGGTTCGAGCCCTGGTCCGGGAAGGTCCCACCTGCTGTGGAGCATCTGAGCCCGTGCGCCACGATTACTGAGCCTGCGCTCTAGATCTTGCGAGTCACAACTACTGCGCCCGCGAGCCGCAAGTACTGAAGCCCGTACACCTAGAGCCCACGCTCCACAGCAAGGGAAGCCACCACAATGAGAAGCCCGCGCACCGCAAGAAGAGTAGCCCCCGCTCTCCGCAACTGGAGAAAGCCCGCGCGCAGCAACGAAGACCCAACGCAGCCAAAAATTAAAAAAAAAAAAAAAAAGAGGCACAGACTGGCCAGTTGGAGGAATGTTTGTGAAGGGACTTGGGGATCTTTGTGCCACTTTGGGGTGCTGTCCAGGGCAATGAAGGGTTTTTCATATGTGTGTTTTCAACGTTTCTTTTGCCATCCCCCCTCACCCCTGCCATGCCCCCCATTCAGAGATTCATGGCTTAATAATTAAACCCCCTCCCTCAGAGCCCTGAGTCTGTGTCACACATGTCACCCATGCCAGCCCATTGCCCTCCTCCCCCGCAGCCCCAGGAGCCTTGGGGTGATATGATGCTCACGTCTTCCTTTCTTCCTTAATTCACTTGCACAGACCAGTGGCAATGGGAAGCTAGTGTTTGGTGAATTCAGAGTGTTCTGGGACAAGCTGGAGAAGTGGACAGTATGTAACCCAGCCAGTGCGTGGCTGCTAGGGGACTGTACAAGCCTAGAGCAGAAGGGGATTTTATTCTATTTTATTTTTAAATATTTGTTTATTTATTTATTTTGGCTGAGCCATGTCTCAGTTGAGGCATACATGCGGGATCCAGTTCCCCGACCAGAGATGGAGCCCCCTGCATTGGGAGCACAGAGTCTTAGCCACTGGACCACCAGGGGAGTCCCAGAAGGGGATTTTAAAGGTCCAGGTGCTGGCATGACCAGAGGATTTGTGTTTGAAAAGGTGGAAGGGAGGAAATCAAGATGGAATTCCCATATTTACCCCCCATACTTATGGGAGTACCACAGGACTTCCACCGAATATGAAAGGAAAACAAAGGGACCCACACTTTTGGTGACCCTAAGCCTACCATTGCCCCTTCTGCCTGGTGAGAGGAGTCTCTCCCCTACGTGGACCCCATTACTGCCATCAAAAGAGCCTCAATGGGGTCATCTGCGTGCTCGCATTCTCAGTGCCTCTGCTCTCCCCCTACAGAACCTTTTCCTTCAGTTTGATGCTGACAAATCTGGCACCATGTCCTCCTACGAGCTGCGGACCGCCCTGAAAGCCATGGGTAAAGGGAAGCCTGGGCCGCCAGGCGCAAGCTGTCTGCGTGCCGGGTGCTGTCAGTGGCAGCTACTCACCTCTTGCCACAGCCCGGGGAGGGGGCTGGACTTTGACCAGAATCGATGCTTCTTAAGGGTAGGGCCCAGCCTCAAATTCAGGACTTGCTCACTCTCATCAGGGATCTTTAACGTGTATCCACTGAGGCTGAACTCAGCCTGACCCCTGGAGGCCTCAGCCTCTGGCCAGTTTTCTGGCCAAGCAGAGTTATATACGACTCTGGTGGGAAGCTCTCAAACCTTTAATTTCTGCTTTCAGATGGCGATTAACACAGAGAGGCAGGGCATGTCCATCTCATGGTTTGGGGTCAGGTTTGGGGTACACAGAGTTCATGTACCCCTCTGCAACGGAGGCCCCGTCTCTGGCTTTGTCACCAGCAGACTGAATCCAAACCAATGATTCCATTGTCGTTTATACCCATTTCCTGCATGAGGGATGGGCTCCAGGTGGCATTCCTAACCCTCTGGCAGCCCCTCCCAGGGCAGTCCGAGTCTCTGGGGCTCAGCTGTCCTTTGCATAGGACGGCCACTGAAGCCTACACCCCGCCAGGCCACAAGGCATTTCTCACAAAGCAGGCTTCACAGACATACCCCTGGGCCCGGCCAAAGCCTGGAATCTGGTTCCCTTCCAAGTAAAATAAACATCGGGAAACACTGTCAGCTTCATGGTATGATAATGGGACAAAATCAGGACCAGCTTGGGTCCTGCGTGACGGCAAAGAAACAAAATTAATTATAAATGTGGAGAGTGCCACAGAGGAGAAGGGCCTGATCTTCTTAGGGTCTGGGGACCTGGTTTCTAGGGCAGAAGGACAGAGCAGGGGGGAAAGGGAGCCCTTCAGAGACGGAGGTGTGGCCACGTCCTTCTTTTCCCGGCTTGGGGAGGGGGAGGGAATCGGCCCTCACCCTGTCCTCTTCCTGCTCCACCCAGAGCAGACGCCAGGACTCTGGGTGTTGACCCCAGCCAGCTCCACTGTGCAGGCTCCAGAAACCATGTCCTGCCTCTGGACCGGCCCCCTCTCGGTCTGGAATCGGGAACGAGGACACAGGAAGACCCTGGGCAGGCTTCTAAGCAATACTTGGAACATTTCCTGGAAAGGGAGTGTGCAGGCTGAAATGAAAGAAGGCAACGCTGGTTAGAAATCAAAGCCTTAAGTGTTGAATCTATAAGGAGCGTTACCTTCTCTAAAACCCTCATTCGACCAATGAGCAAAGAGGTCGAATGAGCAAAGAGAAGGGAAGCAAAGCTCCCAGGCCCAGATTCTCGCTCCATCGCTCCATCGCTCCATCGTGGGCGTGTGTGAACGAGCCTAGCATGGGGTCTTTCACTGAGGGCAGCGGCATAACTCGGTCTCCAGAGCCCCCAACATCTCTGGGTTAAAATGCCCATGAGAAACAGACACTTACTGCGGGTGTCCTGGCTGGAATCCCCCCAGGGCCAGCAGGAGCTGGAAGTGGAGCCCTAGAACCAGAGGGTGGCACCGGGCTTGGGGCTTAAACACTGTCCAGCATCAAGTTCTCCCAAGCAAGGCTTCCTGAAAAGTCAGCAAGACCCTATGGGTGATGTGAGGTCAAAGCCAAGACCCTGAACTTGGCGAACTCAGAAGGTTCACCAAGTGACACTGTGGGCTCCCCAGTGTCCCCCCGACAGAGGCGCACTGTCATACTGCATTGGAGCCAAGGGCGCCGGGTAGACACTGGCTCCCTTCCTTGGGGCAGCCCTGGGCTGACTGGTGCCCCCGAAGGCACACCCGTGGGGCTCAGCCAGGGCGGCCACGCCTCCCCCTCTCCCCGCAGGCTTCCAGCTCAGCTCTCCCCTCTTGCAGCTGATCTTTCTCAGGTACACAGACCAGGAGCGCCAACTGGGCTTTGATGACGTCCTCAACTGCCTGGTCCGGCTGGAGACTGCAAGCCATAAGTGTCCAGGGGGGCTGCGTGTTCCTGAGCCCAGGGAGAGCACACCTCCCTCCATCACCTTCCAGGAGCATGTAAGGGGCAACCTACTGAGAACTGCAGCAAAGGTGGGCTGAGCCACACGCCCCGCCATCTGTGTGCTGTGTGCGGCTAGCCGAGGGGCGGGTGTGCACTCCTTCTCTGCAGTGCGCCTGGTACCGTCATCCTCCATCCGTTCCCAGTGTCTTTGTGGGAGGGTAGCTGGGTGGGGATGGGGCTCCTGCCGCGAATCAGAAGAAAGGTCAGATCCCATCACAGGGCACAGAATCGGGAGTCTCTCTCTCTCTACCTCTGTCCCCCGCCCTCCTTCACTCTCCAGCCCTCTGTGTTTACAAAAGCCCTAGGCACTGACCCGATTGTCTCAGAGAAGATCTGTTAGGCCAGGAAGAGAGAGAGAGAGAGAGATTATGTGCAGGTGGTCCTTAACGTTTGCAGGTCATAGCCACCCACCCCTCTCTGGGTAGTCACGCAGTTGAAGCTGAACGAAGCACATCCAGAGCCTGTGACTCAACACCAGGGTGACTGCTGTGCAGGTGTCCCCCCGGATGCCCACGCTCTGGGGTCACCATCTGGAATCTTAATAATTTTTTAAAATATTTATTTATGTATTCATTTATTTTGACTGTAAAGGGTCTTAGTTGTGGCATGCAGAATCTTTAGTTGCAGTGTGCAGACTTCTTAGTTGCAACACGCATGCGGGATCTAGTTCCCTGACCAGGGATCAAACCCAGGACCCCTACACTGGGAGCGTGGAGTCTTACCCACTGGACCACCAGGGAAGTCCCTTGAATCTTAATAATTTTTTTTTTTTTAGAGTTCGTTGTAGTAGTTGTTGTTTTTAATTTATTTTTGGCTGCTTTGGGTCTTTGTTGCTGCACGCGGGCTTTCTCTAGTTGTGGCGAGCAGGGCCTACTCTTCGTTGCAGTGCGCGGGCTTCTAATTGCTTGTGGCTTCTCTTGTTGCAGAGCATGGGCTCTAGGCGTGCGGGCTTCAGTAGTTGTGGCGTGCGGGCTTCAGTAGTTGTGGCTCGCGGGCTTCAGTAGTTGTGGCTCGTGGGCTCTAGAGCACAGGCTCAGTAGTTGTGGTGCACGGGCTTAGTTGCTCCGGGGCATGTGGGATCTTCCCGGACCAGGGCTCGAACCCGTGTCCCCTGCATCGGCAGGTGGATTCTTAACCACTGCACCACCAGGAAAGCCCCTTAATAATTTTTTAAAAAGGGGTCCCACAACAAATTATGGAGCCAGTCCTGCTTGGCACTTTCTATAGTATGTTTACTGGGTGACTTCCAGGCACTGGCTAAACAAAGGTAAAGTCTGTGCTCCTTGGTTCCACAGTGGGGAGCTCCCGCTGCTTCTTTCAGGACACTTAGAACACACGGAATTACTCATTTGAAGCTTGTCTCCACCAGACTCTAAGCTCCAAGAGAGCTGTACTGAGTGGACAAGCAAGGTTCACGTGATGACTGATGGGGATGATGGTCTGAGACAGGCGGGCAGGGCCTGCAGGGCCTGGCCGGCGACCTCAGGGCCCAGGCTTTCTCTGGGTGTGAGTGGGAGCTAATGAGAGGTGCACTGTAGAAACAGCCTCCTCAAAGGCGGTCGCTTATTAGACTTACAGGGCAGTCAGAGCTGACCTCGAGAGAGTGAGATTTGGTAGCTTCTCTTCTCTCAACTGCCCTTTTCCTTTCTGAATCCCCTCAGGCCCAGTCCTTTCCTGCAGGCGGTTCTCAGCTTGTTCTTATAATTGAGGAATGCTAGGGAGAAGGCACTCAAAACTGAACATCACTGGTCAGTTTAGCTAAAAGCATATCAATATTATTGATCTTTTCTAAGAACCAACCTCTCATTTCCTTGATTTTCTCTATTCTTCAGTTTTCTAGGATCCTTATGTTAGATTCACCATCTGGAGAACTTTAAAAATCCCAAAGCTAGGGCTTTACCCCAGGCTGACTTTAACTTTTTATTCTAGAAAGTTTTGCTCATACACCTAAGTATAAAGTGGGATACGGAGGGTGGGAGGGAGGGAGACGCAAGAGGGGAGAGATGTGGGAACATATGTATATGTATAACTGATTCGCTTTGTTATAAAGCAGAAACTAACACACCCTTGTAAAGCAATTATACCCCAATAAAGATGTTTTAAAAACAAAACGAAAACAAAGCAAAAAAAAGAATAATAACCGTCCCTGTGTGCCCTCCACCGGTGCCTCCCAAACCCTGCCCCGTGACAGTCCCCAGGAGAGCATCTAAAACTGTTAATGATCAGGCTACACAGACCAATTAAATTAGAATCTAGGGGGTGGCAACACAGCATCATCTTTATAAAAATTCCCCAGTGGTTCCAGCGCCTTCTACCCAGCCTCACTTGTCACCTTGCTCATCTTTTCCACATGACCCCCTAAAGCATACTGTTTTTCCTGAGTTATTTAATAACGGATCTCAGAAATTTGGTCCTTTTGTCTGTAAACATCCCTATCAGAGAGACTTCTTTTTAACATAATCGTCATGCTGTTTGCACCCTCACAAAATTCTCAGTGAGTTCTCCACATCCTCTAAGACCCGGTCCACACTGAGATTCCCCAGGTCTCCTCAGGACCTACTCACTGCATGTGGCTGCTGGGTTCTGTCTCTTTTGTTCTGTGGCAGCCCCTCCTACTTCTTGGGGTATTTTAAAGCTCCCAGGTGAGGCTCAGGTAAAGTCAGTGTGGACTGGTTCCACCACCTGGACTAAGATGGGGAGACTGAGGCCAGGAGAGGAAAGTAACTGTCTCGGGTTATTCAACGCGGCACACGGGCTCTCTTCTACCCCAGCTCTGCCTACGTGTGGGACCACCAGCGCTCACCTTCTCAAAAGGGACGTGCAGAGACTGAACGGCTTTTAAGACTCATGCAAACCTTTATGTACATGTGCTTTTTTTTCTCTGGGGAGAAGGTCCATGGATTGCAAGGGCTCTGTAGCCCCCAACAGTTAAGATAGGGGAGATGTTTCGGGTCCACGAGCTGGCCGGCTGACCCACATACAGTAAATGAAGAGACCCACTCCCCAGTGCTCAGGCCACCGGCTTCTGCCATCACAGGAATTCCAGAGGCTCCCCCAGTTGAGAGACACCCCGCTCAGGGCGCCTGAGTCTGGCCGCCGCCCTAGAAGATGCTCACCTCTTAGCAACAGATGGAGCGGCTTCTCCACCAGCCTCTTGGAAGGCCCGTTGGCCACGGGAAAATAGCTAAGCCTGTTGAAGGAACGTCTCCGCAATGATACCTTTCTTGTGTCTCTCCCATCAGGGATGTTCCAGGCCCTCGGCACGAAGAACAAGGAGTTCATTCATCTCAACATAAACGAGGTATGACCCAGCCAGACTCCCGGCTCAGGGACCCAGCCAGGGCTAGGCAGAGCCCACACTCCATAATGCTTGCTGAATGCATGATCACATGAGAGGGTCCACATCTAGCCTCAGGGTAATAATAATAATAATAATATTGCTAATAGTTGTGAGGCACTATTCATGTAGCAGTCAGTAGAAGCCTACAGTAGCCCTTTGGGCTAAGAATTAATAGCATCCCCACTTTGCGGAGGTGGAAACTGAGGCATAGAGAGATTAATCCCCTGGAAGAGTGAGCGAGCAAACGCTGCCCTCTTGTCCCATCCTCCTTCTGCCACATGGGCTCCGTGGCCTCCTGCCCTCTGCCTTCCGAAGTTCACTTCTTGTTCGTGACGTTGTCTTGTGGGTCTCTAGATTCTTGGGGGGGAGTGAGTGTGTGTGTGTGTGTGTGTTTATGCGCATGCACGCACACCTCAAAGACCCTGAGGAATACACAACTTTTATCTGTTGCAGGGGCTGATCACAGCAAAAATGATGGAGGGGAGAGAATGGGCCAGTTCTGGAGGCTTGGATGAGGGGTCCCAGGAGCGGATAGCCCTCCCCTGCTGCCCAGAGTGTGGTCTGTGGGCCAGCGGCATGGCCATCACCTCGGGGAGCTTGTGAGAAATGCAGAGTAGCACATAGTGATCACAGTCAACAGTGCGGTGTTATAAACTTCAAAGCTGCTAAGAGACGAGATCTTAACTGTCCTGATGGCAAAAAAGAACTGATGATGTGATATGATAGAGGCTGTAGCTGACGCCACGGTGGTGAACATCTTACAACACATCAATGGATTAAATCAATGCATTTACACCTTATACTTATACAATGTTATGTGTCAATTATATCTCAATAAAAGAAATCAACAAAATAAAAGCAAAAAAAGAAATCCAGAGTTCCAGGCTCCACCCCAGACCCACTGGATCAGCTCTCATTTTAGCAGGATACACAGTAATTCCTAAACCCACTAACGTTTGAGAGCACTGGTTAGACATTCTTCTGCCCAAAGGTGTGGCAGGGGGGACTACAGGACAATTTCCTTCAATCGTTCCGTAATTTTTTATTTCCCTTTTTTTCCACTCTCTCCCTGTGCTTTCTGTCCAGCTCTGCTTTCCCTTGGACCTAAGGGTGGAAAAGCCGGGCAGCCTGTGTCTCCTCTATCTCTGAGCTCTTTCTCCTCCCCACACGTTTCCATGCTCACACTGCACACGTCGGCTCACTTCCAAATTCAGTAGTAACTTCGGATGTGGGTACCGTTTCATTGACTATTCCAAGACAAAGGGTTGGATGACGGTGTGGATTAGACAGGGGATGGAACTGTCAGTCTCTGTGCCTCAGTTTCACCTTTTGCAGAAAGAGATCTAGGCCTTAATCTTACACCAGAAGTTTGGTTTCTAGTAATATCATGTAACTTAGCAATTTATTATGTTGATTCATCACTGATTTTCTCATGTGGGTCTCAGATTCCTGGGTACACTATAATTTCACCAAGAATAGAAACCGGACATTTTTCTTGTTAGTATTCTCTTTCACCTTTAGCACATACAACACATTCAATAAGTGTAGCTCCTCTGACTGATAACGTATAAAACACCCCAAGGATGCCAAAGAAAGACATACATACTCACATAGTCCCTTATGAAAACAAGACAGACCCCTATACCCATCTTTATTTCTCATTTACCTTAAGGTTTTGCCACCAGTAAGTGTGAAGACTGTATGGGGGTTGCCATGTGTCCGTGGTGCAGGGGAAGCGTGAGCGGGTTTTGTATTCGATAGCTCTTAGCCGGTTAAAGGCCCCAAAGTACCAGAAGCGTGGAAGGAAGCATTGCATTGCTTCAAGTTCTAGGTGTCACTTCCAGCCCAAGTGTCCACAGGTGTGGGGTCTGGAATGAGCTCTGTGTCCCCATTTCCTCTTCCTCAACAGGCCAAGTCATTTTGTTGTAAGTGCTTGCGCTTGCCCCATACTTACCACCCTCCGAGACAACAGGAAAAATCTTTGAGTTCTCCGCCTCTCCTTCTCCCTGTCATCCTCAACTCTGGCTGGAAGTTAGAATCATCTGGGGAGATTTTAAAGCCTCAACGGCCTGGTCACATCCCGGACCAATTAAATCCAGGTCTTTGGGGGTGGGACCCAAGCATCAGTATTTTAGAGCTTCCCCTGGTGAGCCCAGTGTGAGGCCAAGTTGAGAGCCACCTTTTTAAATCCCACCCCCGACCCCAGGAAAACATTCTAGCCTTCCCCTGCCTTGAGTTGGCCTCACCGGCAGTTACTCTGCCCAAAGTAACTTCCTCCATCCAATTGCTTCCCACAATCCTGGCCTCGTCATGTGCCGTGTCCAGGAAAGAGGGCAGAGAGGAGAGAAAAAAAACATCCCGGACAATCATGTTCCCCCAAGTCACCTTGTCGTGATAAGAAAGCTGGTGGAAAGTAGGAGGTGGATGGCTAACGGAGAGAGGAGCAGAGGGGAGGCCCATCCATTTCTCCACCGGCTCACCTGTAAAAAGCCCAGGCACCGAGTCTGCTTCCCTTTCCTGCAGCCCTTCTCTGACGGAGGGTCACCTGTCCTCGGCGTCCCCGTCAAAGAGGAAAAGGCCCTTATTTTATACCGCCTGGCCCAAGGTGCCTCAAGGTGTCTCTTCGACAGGGAGAAAGCACATTTCTCTCTCTCTCTCACTATCCGCACTTGGCTTCAGCTCACTCAGAAACGGCTCAGGACCTCCGGAAAACTTAAAATGCTGAAAATTAATTAATTTTTAAAAATGTTTCTTGTTGAGGTAGAAGTCCATGTTTGCAGCACAGTGATCAGGTGGTGGAGCTCCTGTGGCACAAACGTACTGGGGCTGGTAGGAAAATGAAGGAATGACCATTCTCTCTTTCTCTCTCTTTTTGTCCCCAGTTCATCATCCTGACAATGAACACTTGAGGCTTCCCTGGCAGGGATGCACTTTGTCCAGCTGAATCTTGGTTTGGACCATGAACTTCAGTACGTCCCCAGGTGTAGAGCCGTCATGCCCAGAGCCCTCTCCCCTTCCACTGTCCAACCCTCTCACCCCTTGCACCCCACCCTTCTGATCTCGGAAGAATGAAATGGACTCAGTATGATCCCTGATTTTGTGCTCCTTCTTTGTAAAATCACTGCCCTGAGATGGTTGATGCCAGCACCTGTGCCTTACAAACAGGTTTAGGCATCGCCAGCAATTCCCCCCCCGACTTTCCCCACCTCCGCCCATTACTAATTCTTCAAAGTGCAACTCAGTGCACAAACCCTGGCCTCCATGTAGCTTCGATCATTGTTCTCAAACATCCTGTATGGGACAATGCTTTTGTAAATGTGTATGGGGCTTGAGATGACAAGGAAAAGTGTGAGGTCATAATTAAGCATTTTCCTGCATCATAGGCATGTTTCCCCATTGGGGAGAACATCAGGGAATTCTGGATGCTTACTGGTAAGAGTAGAACCACCTCCTCCAAGAACTGGTAACTAAGACGGCCTCTGTCCAGTCCAGACATTCTGTGTGTCCAAACCTTTGGAGTCAGAAAAGCCAAATGCAATGCTGTTTCTTCTCAGGGAATCCAAATTCAGGTCAGAGTTGATCTCATTCATCTCCCCCGTGATGAGGGAGGATAGAGTGAAGCCTCGCTCTAGCTCCCCTAACACTGAACCGGAAAACCCCACCAAATTGGAATAATGGAAAGACCATGATAAGATATTGGCTCAATAAATGCTAGGTCTCATTTTCTTATTAACGCACTTGTGGCAGATGAGGTGGAATGGAGGGGTGAGCAGAGGGGAAAGGAAGCAGAGTGGTTGGGATGAAGATCCAGTTAGGACGGAGCTTCATCGGAACCCTATCCCTGGTTAAAGAGGCCAGGGCAACATGGTCTCCTCTCTCATTGCCAGCCCTTCTCCGAGTCACCCAGCAATGGATGGAGGATAAGAGTGTTATGTAATAACCAAGTCTTCTAGTTTCTGTACTTGATGTTTGACATCTTGAGGCCTTGCTGACTCTGAAGGGATTGCCCCTCCCAAAGCTACTTAATTCCTAAGGATAGTAATTATTTTCATATGCAAACCAACCAATCCAGAGCCTACACCCCAACTACCCCCTTTATCAGGCTCTCACACTCTAGGCCACTACCCACCTGCCCTAATCGCTCCACTACCAGATACTCAACAACCAGGGACAGACCCTATGCCCTAGACCCTGCTGCAGTTGTTCAAACTAGCCAGTCCTCAGCCTGCTTACCCTGCCTCACCTTTTCCTTCCCATGGAAACCACAATAAAAACTCTTGCCCACATTTTTCCTTCACTCTTTCTGCCTCGTGATTGATCCTGGTGCTTCCCCATGTGACGCTGCATGGCTTAGTGAACCCTCCTCTTCTTGGGATCTGTGAGTATAACAAGTTATCTTTTCTGATCTGTTGGCCTCACACCAGATGATAACTTGACTTTGCAGGAAGAAATTAAGAGCACTGGCAATGGTATCTGGGTAAATATAAAAAAAGGTTGTGTCAATGTATTTTTTCTCTTTTCTCCTAATTTTGTTAAAAGACATAATATTATATAAAGTAATAATTATAACACTATACTGTTGGGTTAATAACATATGTAGAGATATGATAATAGTAGCACAAAGGAGAGGGGAGGAAATGAAGATATATTAGAGCAATATTGCTGTATTTCACAAGAATTAAGTCAGTATTAACCTGAAGTAGATGGTATAAGTTAGCGTGCATATTGTAACTTGTAGAGCCACCACTACGAAAATAACTCAAAACTACAGTAAGGCAACAGAAGAATCAAAATGGTATGCTAAAAAATTGTTTAGTACAAAAACAGTGAAGGGGGTACAGATTTTAAAAAGAGATGTAGAAAACAAAGTGGCAGGCCTAAATCCAACCATGTCAATAATTATATTAACTATAAGTGGACTAAACACTATAATCAAAAGGCAGTTATTGTCAGACTGGATAAAAAAATCAAGATTCGATGGATACTGTTTATAAGAGACACATTTCACACACACACACAAAAACCCCACAAATAGGTTGGAAGTAAATGATGAAAAGGGTATACCATGCAAATGGTAGCAACTAGAGAGCCAGAGGTGACATATTACTATCAGACAAAATGGACTTTAAGACAAAAATATTACTAGAGACAAGGAGGTATATTTCGTGATGATAAAGGGTAAATACATTAGGAAGATATGACAATTTAAAATGTAATAGTACCTATCAGCAAAGTCTTAAAATTTATGAAGCAAAAATGGATAGAATTGAAAGAAGAGATAGACAATTTAACAACTATAGTTAGAGATTTCAGTACCCCACTTTCAGTAGTTGATAGAGCAACTAGACAGAAAATCAGCAAGGATGCAGAAGACTGGAACAGTACTATCAATCAATTTGACATGTATAGAACACTCTACCTAAAAATAGCAAATACACATTTTTTCAAAAGCATATGGAACATTCTCCAGTTTATATCATATATTAGGCCATAATACAAATTTCAATATATTTAAGAGGATTTAAGTCATTTAGAGCCACAAAGGAATTAGAAATTGGGAACAAAGAAATTTGGGAAGTCCTCAATTTTTAGAAATTAAACAACACATTTCTAAATAACCCATGAGTCAAGGAAAAAACATCACAATGAAAATTAGAAATATTTTGAGCTGAACTAAACAAGAATAAAACATATCAAAATTAATGGAATGGAACTAAAGTAGGACTTAGAAGAGCAGAAAGCTCTAAAAACAATAATTTAAGTTTCTGTCTTAAGAAACAAGAGAGACGGAGAGAAAGAGAGGCAATTAAACCCAAAGAAGGAGTAAGAAAGGTCAGAAGAAATCAGTGAACTAGAAAACTGAAGAATAGAGAAAATCAAGGAAATGAGAGGTTGGTTCTTAGAAAAGATCAAAAATATTGATATACTTTTAGCTAAACTGACCAAGAAAAAATAAAGACACAAACTTACAACATCAGGAATGTAAGAGGGGCATCACTGCCGACCTTACAGAAATTAAAAGGATTATAAGTGAGTATTATGAACAACTTTATGCCAACAAATTAGACGACTTAGATGAAATGAAAAGAATTCCTAGAAAGAAAGAAATTGCCAATACTGACTTAAGGGGAAACTGAAAGTCCTGAATAGATCTGTAACAAGTAAAGAAATGGAAATAATAGTTTAAAAATCTTCCCATGAAGAAAATCTCAGGCTTTTCTATTCACGAGAATTCACTGGTGAATTCTAATATTTAAAGAAGAAATAATACCAATCTAATACAACCCTTTAGCGTACAGAGGAAGAGGGGCGATTTCCCAACTCATTCTATAAGAGGCTAGCATTACCCTAACAAAGCCAGACAAAGACACCAAAGAAAAGAAAACCACAGAGCAATGTCCCTATTGCAACAGATGCAAAAATTCTTAAGAAAATATTAGCAAACCAAATCCAGTAGCATATAAAAAATGTTTAAACACCATGACCACATAGGATTTATCCTAGAAATGCAAGGTTGATTTAATACTCAAAAATCAATCCAGGTACTATACCATTCAAACAGAATAAAGGACGAAAACCTCATGATCATCTCAAAAGATGCAAAAAGAAAAAATTCAGCAAAATCCAACACCATTCATAATTAAAATTCTTAAAAAACTAAGAATAGAGGAAACGTTCTCAACTTTATAAAAAGCATCTATGAAAACCCTACAACTATCATACTTAATGGTAAAAGACTGAATCCTTTCTCCCAAAGGTCAGGAATAAGGTAAAGATATCAGTGCTCACCATTTCTATCTAACTTTATACTGGAGGCTCTACCCAGTGTGATAGGGGCAAGAAAAAGCAATTAAACACATAAGATTGGAAAGGAAGAACTAAACCTGTTCACAGATTCACAGATGACGTGAATTTGTATGCAGAAAATCCTGAAGATTCTACGTAAAATCTACATAAAGAACAACGTAAGAATACTTAAACCACTCAATTTCAAAACTTACTACAAAGCTACTGTAACCAGGAGAGTGTAATTTTGGCTTAAGGACAAAACATGCAGACAAACTGAACAGAACAGAAATCCAGAAATGAACTCTTACGTTTACGGTCAATGAATTTTTTACAAGGGTGCCAAGTCAACTTAATGGAGGAAAGGATGATCTTTTCAACAAATGATGCTGGAAGGATTGGATATCCATATAACCATATGTAAAATAAGAACAAAACAAACTTAGATTGTTATCTCACACCATATTAAAAAAATCAACTCAAAACATATCATACTTAAATGTAAGAGTTAAAACTGTAGTCTTCTAGAGCAAAACATAGGAGTAAGTCTTTGTGACCTTGGATTAGGCAAAGATTTCTTAGATATGACACCAAAAGTGCAATTCATTTAGAAAACAAAAAACCTTTAGTAAATTAGACTTCATTGAAATTAAAATATTTGCTTTTCAGAAGGCACCATTATATTAAGAAAAGCCACAAACTGGAAGGAAATATTTGCAAATCAAATATTTGCAAATCATGAATACATGTCATGTCTGATAAATGATTTGTATCCAGAATATATGAAGAATTTTTACAACTCAATAAGGAAACAAACAACTCAATTTTTTAAATGGACAACATTTCAATAGACATTTCTCCAGAGACGATATACAAATGGCTAATAAGCACATGAAAAGATGTACAACACCATTAGTCGTTAGAGAAATGCATACACCTACCCATTAAAGCCACAGTAAGACACCACACATACGATGGTGCTCATGAAAAAGACTGACAATATCAAGTATTTCTGAAGATGTGCAGAAACTGGGCCTTCATCCCTTGGTGGTACTGCCAATTTGCAAAAGAGTTTGGTAGTTTCTTTAAAAGTTAAACATAACACTTACAATATAAATAAACAATTCCAGTCCTAGGTATCTTCCTAAGAAAAATGAAAATGCATGATGTATACACAAAGGCTTGCGTGTGACTATTCATAACACCATTATTTATAAAGCCCCAAAATGAAAACAATCCATGATGGGGGAATGGATAAACAAAATTCTTTACAGTGGAATTATTATAAATATTGTAAAATAAACTGCTGATGTATGCTTATTCCATTTCCATTTCCATAAAGCTCCCAAAAAAGGCAAATCTGTAGAGACAAAAAGCAGATCAGCAGTTGCCTGGGGCTGGAAGTGGGAATGGGGATTAACTGCAAACAGCATGAAGGAACTTTCTGGGGTGTTGGAAATGTTCTAAAAGTGGATGTGGGGGTGGCTGCACAGCTCTGTAAATTTACTAAAAAGCATTTGTTTGTACACTTACAGTGGGTGTGTTTTGTGGGATATAAATTACACCTCAATAAAGTCAGTAATAAAAAGTACGTGATCTATGAGAGAAGAGACAGAGACAAGGATACAAGAGAGAAAATAAGTAGACAAATAATGTTGAATTCATCGATGTCTAACTCAGCCCCCCGTCTCTGTTAAATCAGTCAAAATGATAATCCATGTTGGTGTTTTACTTAGTTTGAGGAATAATTGTTGTTTTCACTCATCATTTAGGGGACAAGTGTTCCTATTTAGGGTAGTAGCGATCAGTTCAATAAGACACATTTGGAGCTGAGGTTGAACACATCTATGTAGGCTAATCTATTAATTTTCAATTTTTTAATAACAGAAGTTTCGGCTTGGTTGAGTGAAATATGTATATATCTAGGAAGGTCACGGCTCCTTCCCTGACTGCTGCTGGGGTGATATTCAAAATATTTAACCACCACATAGACCTTTGGTCAGGCGACAGTGTCAGTGGATTCAGCCTCAGTTGCCCATCCGGACCTTGGATGAGACATTTTAAAATACTGACTTGAGAGTGTGTTTCTTTCTTTTTTTCTTTTTCTTTTTTTTTTCTTAATTAATTAATTTATTTATTTGGCTGTGTCAGGTCTTAGTTGCAGCACGCAAGTTTCGTTGAGACTCGTGGGCTTCTCTCTAGTTGTGGCGTGCAGGCTCAGTAGTTGCGGGCTCTAGAGAGTGCGGGCTTAGTTGCCCCATGGCATGTGGGATCCTAATTCCCCAACCAAGGATCGAACCCGTGTCCCCTGCGTTGGAAGATGGATTCTTAACCACTGGACCCCCAGGGAAGCCCCGAGAGTGTGTTTCTTGACTTCCAGTGTCTGTAGATCTGTCTGTTACCTCGGAAAGACCAGCGAAGGCCTGAGACCTCTCCAACTTCTCACCCAGGGCCTAGTCAATGTGTTACAGTGGAAGACAAGACCAAGGTTGCTTCCTGAGTTCACCCTACTACTCGTTCAAATGAACAGTCATACTTTCTAATTAGCTCCGTTAATATTCGGACAACTTGATTTTCTCATTCCCATAAAATAGATTTTTTTTTTTTTTTTTTTTTTTTTTTTTTTTGCGGTACGCGGGCCTCTCACTGTCGTGGCCTCTCCCGTTGCAGAGCACAGGCTCCGGACGCGCAGGCTCAGCGGCCATGGCTCATGGGCCCAGCCGCTCCGCGGCATGTGGGATCTTCCTGGACCGGGGCACGAACCCGTGTCCCCTGCATCGGCAGGCGGACTCTCAACCACTGCGCCACCAGGGAAGCCCCATAAAATAGATTTTAAAGCAACCTAAAGTGAGGCTCAGAGGGGCTCAGGAAGCAGCTGAGGAGCGCTTTGAATGCAAGGCTGACCGCTTCTGGTTCCAGCAGAAGTTAGACAAAGAGGTTGAAGCCTCGGCTGGAGGACACGGCATCCTTCCCGATGTTGCGATTCTATGATGCTATAAAATAACCTGAAAATCATTCTTATAATAGTGTAAGTGACTAATGACACTTTAAAAAAGAAATCTCCTCTCCTACTTACATGTTGAAGGGAGATGAAAGACTTAAGCTTAAGGAATGATGTTCCTCAGTGGGATTTCAGGTTCAGAGAGGAGGTAGATGTTATTCTGCAGAGTGGACTTTCTCCCCTTGCAAGTGGTTGCCTGTTCACCGGGGCCAGCTTAGCCCAGAGGGTGGGCTGACCATCTGGGTATCTTAACTTTCCCGTGACCTAACTTTCCTGTACTCAAACTGTACAGTGGATGATAAATGGAAATTCATGTATGTGATAGCAGTGTTTGACACACTATAACATTGTAAGTCCTCAGTAAAGTACAACCTAAGGGAAAAAATTCTTGAAACAAAGACTTCATGGGCCCTGAGATAGAAGGGGGACAGCCCGTGGGCCACTCCTGCAGCCCCATTCCCTCAAGCAACAGGAATGACGTGTCTTCCCCCTCTGTCTCCCCATGGGGCTTGTCTCCAGATCTGAAGTCAACCACAGTGCTGTGTCACATCTAAAGAGCCGGCACCCAACTCAGGGAGTGCAAAATCCTTCCCCAAAGATCCTTAGACCAAATCCCTCAGACCCCACCAGGAGCGTCACAGGCTGTAGGCACCTTGATCTGAAATCTGGAGCCCACCCGGTTCCTGTCCACTGTGGCCTAACAGAGCTACACGGTGCACGGAAGGGCCCAGCTTCACAAAGTACCAGAGCACGTGACCGGGTTGGCAGAGACGCGGAGGTCATTGGTGCCAGCTCAGTTCAATGCACTGGATCATTTATGATACAAAGCGCCATTCTACCGAGAGCCAAGTACCAGTGGGAAGGCTGCGTGGCACCACAGCTGTGAATCAACAGTAGCCTGTGCAGCTACGGATGCCGCCCGGGGCATTTTCCCAGCCCCACTGTGCCTTTCTGAAAGGCGGGAGGGGTTGGGGAGAAGAGAGGTTGGGGGAAGGGCAGAGGAATATCAGTAGAGAGGGAGGGAAAGAGAGGGATGG
>NW_006776681.1:884714-886066 GCF_000442215.2 Lipotes vexillifer
AGAGAGGGAGGGAAAGAGAGAGATGGATTTAGCCCCAGCTAGCTGTGTGACTTTAGCCATACCACTTAACCTCTCTGGGCTGTCTTCTTTTTTTTTAACACTTGACTTTTTATTACTTTTTAAAAATCCAACTTCAGTTAGATTAACAGACCAGATTAGAACTTCAAATGTGATACATTATACACTGCCCTGGATTTCTATTACTCAAAAGCCAGTTGGAATGCGGCCTACACAAATCATGGGCGAGTACAAAAATGGAAGTAATCATTGAGCGATACCTGTTTCCTTCCACCCCATCACCGATTGTCTGTACTCTGGGGACTTATAGATTCAAGTTTGACACAGTTGAAAAGCCCAGGTGGGACTGCTTTTCCAAAGATACTCTGTTGCCCTTCAGAGACATGTTAGCTCCTCCTTGCACTGTGCAAATTGTATGATTCCTTCCCTAACCCTGGGACCTCGAAAGCAAGTCAAATGTGGCTCGGTCCTGGTCCAGTAGCTGGAGACAGACTGGTAGGAGAGAGCAGAGGTGGGGCTGGCAGGCCTGAGAATTCATTCATCCGATTTCCTGACAGGGCTCAGGGTCCTGGGACAAAGGGGACCAGAGCAGTCTGTCTCGGCCACGTCAGGACCTGGCTTCTAGGAAATACTCCGTACTGTCCACATCTCAAGGAGCTCAGCTTCTCTCTCCTGTAAACACTCTCTCTTGTCCCTTACAGTTTGGGTCCTAAACAGACAGTCATCCGCCTACACAGTCTCCCCTGTGACCACTCCTCAGCACTCTGCTGGAGCTGGCTGCCTCTCCCCTTTGCTGACACCTCTGTTGGGACGCTGCCAGCTCGGGGGACCCCCATCAGGCCCCATCCTGTGTGAGGTCTCTGCAGTTCTGGGTGTTTGGCCGCACCCTTCGCTCTGGGCCCCATTCCCTCTGGCTTCCCCTGCCTTCCTGGCCACTCTTCGACCCTCTCATTTCCACGCTCTCTTCACTTTTTTCAGACTCAAACACTGGTGTCCTTTGCGAATCAACCCTCGGCCCCTCTTCATCTCAGTCTATGCCTTCTAGGTTTTGTGTCCTTGTGGCCTCGATCACCATTTCTCTGCCACTTACTCCCAAACCCATGTCTCCCTCCTCCCCTCCTGGGCTCCCCGACCACATGGGTTGGAGAAGTGTATCTGCACTTGCCCTGCGTGAGACCTTCCACAGGCGTCTCCACTTCTGCATTCTGCAAATATTGACGGCTCAGCCAGCGTGGTGATGGGTGCCGTGTCACCCTACTGCTTAGAATATGGTCATGCTTCCTCACTGCTGCCAGGAGAGCCCCGCTTACCTCGAAACATCTTACCTCTTCCGA
>NW_006776681.1:886076-902102 GCF_000442215.2 Lipotes vexillifer
CCTCCTGGCTGCAGCTCCCTCGTCCTCCGGGAAGCAGCCCAGAGCCGGCCGCCTGTCCTCCCATTTGCCCCAGGCCCTTGGTCTTGCTGGATGCCAGCACTGCCTTCACTGTGCTCTTATCCTGTCCGCTGTGGAGTCCCCTGCAGACAAGGAGCAACTTGATGGCGGGGACTGGGTCACCCACCTCTGTGTGTCCCAAGTGTCCAGCACAGCTTCTGGCCCATGTTAACGTTTGGGCCCTGTCTCTTCTGCTCAGTTAGTGTCTGTGAACCACAAGCGTGGAGGAAGGGAAATTAGACCCAGCATATGCATGCCTGTGCCCCTTTGATCCATTTGAAGAGTCAGGATAGGCTTGGCTTTGTGGATATTGGAAGGGCTGCTCTCTGAACATTTTTGCCGGCCTGTGGCACTGCCTCAGTTACTGCTGAAGAGCTCCCAGGGCGTTCTGCTCCAGAGACAGCATCATGCCCTGCAGATACGAGAAATTTCAAGCATGCAGGGGGCCTGCACTGATGTAATGAGCACTGTGGTAAAAAAAAAAAAAAAAAAAAAAAAAAAAAAACCTTTGACAGAGAACAGGTGCAAGTCCCTTTTTCTAAACAAAAGAATCACGGTGCTGTTCATGGAAAATGCCTGAGCATTCAATAATTACAAATTTTTAAAAATCACCCTATCCAAGCAGCATTCAGTTGGTCAAAATTCCCTGGAAAAGTCAGAAAACATGGGGTTGAGAGTCTCACAGAAATCCCACATCACGTTTACCTTTATTTATTACTGCATTTGGTAGAGATATGTACAAATCAGTCCGTTTTTTGCATTTGATCACTGTATCTACAGAAACAGAAGTTTCCTTAGCTGAAATCACAGAGGTATATAGGATTGTGGTGGCATCGTATCACAGGGCACACACACAACAATTCAAGGAGCTCTTGCAGAGCAGTTTCAAGGCCTATTATAAGCCCTCATACTTCTAAAAAACAATCCCAATTTTTTGTTGTTCTTGTTTATTTATTTATTTTTGGCTGCATTGGGTCTTCGTTGCTGCGCGCGGGCTTTCTCTAGTTGCGGCGAGCGGGGGCTACTCTTTGTTGCGGTGCGCGGGCTTCACATTGCGGTGACTTCTCTTGTTGTGGAGCACGGGCTCTAGACGCGGGCTCCGGAGTTGTGGCGCACGGGCTTAGTTGCTCCGTGGCATGTGGGATCTTCCCGGACCAGGGCTCGAACCCGTGTCCCCTGCACTGGCAGGCAGATTCTTAACCACTGTGCCACCTGGGAAGCCCCCGCAGTGTTTTTAAAACCACTTTATGTTGTTCTTATTATATATATTACAAAGAGTTTAAGTGATAAAAATATGAGGAATGAGGTTGAAAAGATCATGCCAAATATCATCATCCAGATAAAAAAATTTTTTTACTTTATTTTATTGTGGTAAAATATACGTAACATAAAATTTACTATTTTAACCATTTTGAAGTATACAGTTCAGTGGCATTGAGTACACTCCTCAGTGTTGAGCAACCATATCTATCCATTTCCAGAACTGTTTCATCACCTCAACAGAAGTTCTGGACTCACTAAACAATCACTCCCCATTTTCCTCTACTCCCAGCTCCTGGAAACTTCTGTTCTACTTTATGTCTTCGTGAACTTGCCTATTCTAGGTACCTCAACTAAGTGAAATAATACAAGTTTTGTCTGTTTCTGTCTGGCTTATTTTACTTAGCGTTATGTTTTCAAGGTTCATTCAAGTTGTAGCATGTGTCGGAATTTCATTCCTTTTTATGGCTCAGTAATATTCCCTTGAATGTATATACTACATTGTGTTTATCCATGTATCTGTTGATAGATATTTGGGTTGTTTCCATCTTTTGGCTATTGTAAATAATGATGCTATGAACATCGATGTACAAATATCTAACTGAATCTCTGCTTTCAATTCTTTCGCATATATACCTAGGATTAAAATTGTTGGATCTTATGGTAATTCTTTGCTTAATTTTTGAGGAAGAACCAAACTGTTTTCCACTGCAGCTGCACCGTTTTACATCCCCACTGGCAATGCCCAAGGGTTCCAATTTCTCCACATCTTCACTAACACTTGCAATTTTGCTTTTCAAAAAAACAATAGTCATCATAGTTGATATGAAGTGGTATCTCACTGTAGTTTTGATTTGCATTTCTTTAATGACTAATGATGCTGAGAATCTTTTTTTAAAAATTTATTTATTTATTTATGGCTTTGTTGAGTCTTTGCTGCTGCACGCGGTGCGCGGGCTTCTCATTGCGGTGGCTTCTCTTGTTGCAGAGCATGGGCTCTAGGCGCTCGGGCTTCAGAAGTTGTGGCACATGGGCTTAATTGCTCCGTGGCATGTGGGATCTTCCCAGACCAGGGCTCGAACCCGTGTCCCCTGCATTAGCAGGTGGATTCTTAACCACTGTGCCACCATGGAAGTCCTGTTGAACATCTTTTAATGTTGCATATCTTCTTTGCAGAACTGTCTGTTCAAATCCTTTGCCCATTTTGAACTGGATTATTTGGTTTTTGTTGTTGAGTTGGAGAAGCTTTTATTCTGGATGTTAATTCTTTATTAAATATATGATTTGCAAATATATTCTCCCATTCCATGGCTTGTCTTTTCCTTCTCTTGACAGTGTCCTTTGATCCACAAAAGTTTTAAATTTTGATAAAGCCTTATTTATCTGTTTTTTTCTTTTTTGCCTAAGCTCTTGGTGCCATAACCAAGGAATAAATGCCAAAACAAGTGTCATGAAGATTTTCCCCTATGTTTTCTTCTAGGAGTTTTGTAGTTTTTAGCCATTAAGTTTAGGTCTTTGATCTGTTTTGAGTCAATTTTGTGTATAGTGCAAGGTAAAGGTCCAACTTCATTCGTCTACATGTGGATATCCAGTTTTCCCAGCACTGTTTGTAGAAAAGACTGTTCTTTCTCTCACTGAATGGTCTTAGCATTCTTGTCAAAAATCAATTGACCATATATGTGACGGTTTATTTCTGGACTCTCTGTTCTGTACCATTGATATATGTTTGTCCTTATGTCAGTGTCACACTGTTTGATTACTGTAGCTTTGTAGTTCATTTTGAAATCAGGACGTGTGAGTCCTGTAGCTTTGTTCTTCTTTCTCACGATTGTTTTGGCTATTGCCCTTGAGATTCCATATAAATTTTAGGATGGGTTTTTCTATTTCTGCAAAAAAATGCCATTGGGATTTTAATAGAGATTGTGTTGAATCTTTAGATTGCTTTGGAATTGACACCTTAATTGTGTCTTCCAATTAATAAACACAGAATATCTTTCCAATTTTGTCTTCTCTCATTCCTTTCAGCAATGTCATTTTAGTTTTCAGTGTACAAGTTTTTGCCTCTGTTAAATTTATTCTTTTTTTATTCTTTTTAATACTATTATAAATGGAATTGTTTTCATTTCTTTTTTGGATTGTTCATTGCTAGTGTATAGAAATGCAACAAAATTTTGTGTGTTGATTTTCATTGTGTCTTGCAATTTTGCTGAATTCTTTTATTAGTTTAACAGGGTTTTATGGAGTCTTTATTTTCTATGTACAAGATCATGGCATCTGCAAACAGAGGTAATTTTACTTCTTCCTTTCCAATTTGAATGCCTTTTATTTCTTTTTCTTGCCTAATTGCTCTGGCTAGAATTTCCAGTACTATGTTGAATAGAGTTAGTGAAAGTAGGTATTTTGTCCTTTTCCTGATCTTAAGGGACAAGTTTGGTCTTTCACTATTGAATATGGTGTCAGCTGTGGATTTTTCATATATGGTTTTATCCTATTGAGGACGTTCCGTTCCTTTCCATTCCTAGTTTGTAGAGTGTTTTTATCATGAAATTGTGTTCAATTTTGTCATATGCTTTTGCTGCAACTGAGATTATCACGTGGGTTTTCTTCCTTCATTCTAGTTTGTTGTTTTTTTTTTTTGGCCACGTCGTGCAGCTTGTGAGATCTCAGTTCCCCAACCAGGGATTGAGCCTAGGCCACAGCAATTAGGGCTCCGAATCCTAACCACTAGACCACCAGGGAACTCCCTCCTTCATTCTATTAATGTGGGGTGTTACATTAATTGGTTTGCATTTGTTGAACCATCCTTGCCCTCCAGGAGTAAATCCCACTTGGCCATAAAAAATAATTCTTTTAATATGCTGCTGAATTCAATTTGCTAGTATTTTGTTGAAGATTTTTGTGTCAATAGCCATCTGGGATATTGATTTGTAGTTTTCTTACAGTGTATTTGTCTGGCTTCTGTATCAGGGTTACAGTGGCCTCATAGAATGAGTTAGAAGTGTTTCCTTCCTTCAATTTTTTAGAAGGGTTAGAGAAGGATTTGGACATTCTTTAAATGTCTGGTAGAATTTACCAGTGAAGCCATCTACTTCTGGGCTTTCCATTTGTTGAGATTTTTGATTACTGATTTAATTTCCTTACTAATTAGAGTTCTTTTCAGATTTTCTATTCCTTCATGAGTCAGCTTTGATAGCTAGTGCAGTTCTAGGCATTTGTTCATTTTATACAGGTTATCCAATTTGTTGCCATACAATTATTCATTGTATTCCTCTTATGGTCCATTTTATTTCTGTGTAATTGATTTTAATGCCTCTGCTTTCATTTCTGATTCTAGTAAGTTGAATCTTGCAATATTTCTGATGAGGAAGCTATTGTCATCTTTATTTTTGTTGTTTGTATATAATGTGCCCTTTTTTTCTGGCTTCTTTTAAGATTTTTCTTTCTTACTGGTAGCAAGCAATGTAATTCTGATTGATGTGCCTTTCTAGTTTCTTTGTGTTTTTTGTGCTTAGTGTCTATTGAGATTTTTAAGTCTGTGAGTTCATAGTTTTCTCTAAATTTGGAGAGTTTTCAGTCATTTAAAAAAATATTTTTGTTTCCCTCTCTGCCTTCTGTGTTGGACACTTCCAGGCCACTTGAAGTCATTCCATAGGTTACATGCTCTATTTTATTTCAGTCTTTTATTCTCTCTGTGTTTCATTGGGATAATTTCTTTTGCTACATCATCAAGTTTACTAATTTTTTCTTAAATGTCTACTCTGCTGTTAATCCCATCCTGTGTTTTTGTTTTGTTTAATCTAAGCCATTGTGGTTTTCATCTCTAGAGGTTCAGTTTGGGTTTGGGGTTTTTTTATACATTCCATGTCTCTACTTAACATTTGCAAGTTTTCTTCTAGCTTCTTGAGAATATGGAATCAGTTATAATAACAGTGTTTATGTGCCTGTTTACTAATTCTGTTGTCTGTGTCAGTGGTGGTTCAGTTTCAGCTGATTGATTTTCTTTTCCCTCGTTATGGTTTGTGTTTTCTTGCTTCTTCACATGACTGGTAATTTTTGACTGATCACCAAACACTATGACTTTTACCTTGGTTGCTGGATATTTTCATATTCCTATAAATATTCTTGAGCTTTGTTCAGGAGCACAGTTATTCAAAATAAGTTTGATCCTTCTGAGTCTTGCTTTTAAGCTTTTTTCGGTGGGGCAAAAGCAGCATTTAATCTGGGGTTAATTTTCCACACATCCAGAAAATCCAGGATAACCTGCTTTTTTAAAATTCTAATGTAGGACTGAATGATTAAAAGATTTTACGGACACAACTACTGAATAAGAACTTGCCCACCCAGTAATTGTAAAACAAAATACAGACAATTTCCTTATAGTGGGAATTGTCTTATCTAATACATAGATAAATTTTCCAAGAGAAGAATATTGGGTTGGCCAAAAAGTTCGTTCGGACTCATCCGTAAGAGGTGAAAAACCCGAACGAAATTTTTGGCCAACCCAATGCAATCAGGATAACCTGCCTGTTTTAAGGTCTGTGACCTTAATTACATTTACAAAATCCCTTTTTCCAGTTCACATAGTATAACCGAGTTTTCTGGGATTTGGGCATAAACATCTTTGAGGGGCTGTTATTAGGCATAACACAGTTCTCCCTCTAGCGCCCCCTCCCCCAAACGCATGTCTGTTCCACACAAAAGATACAGGAGCCTATGAGCCTTCCCCTGCTGCTGCACCATCCAGAACACCGCAACAACTGGCAGTGCCGAAAACGTGCCGCCTCTGTGCAGAGGCTTCCAGAGTCCAGACCAGCCTGACTTCCACTCCGGCATTACCCCACTCTTGCCGGTTTACAACTGCCAGCAGCTACTGCACGATCAAAACCAGAAACAGAAGGGTCTCCCTTCCTTCTGAGTTCTGTGCTTCTCCCAGAGCCTCTCTCCTATTGGCAGCAGTCACCTTACCCAGCAGCGTGCAGTCTGGGAAGAGTGAGGCTAGCTGCCCTGGCTGCACTTCCCTCGCCTGCCCTCTCGAGGTCTGATCAATGGAATCAATGCCCAAAGAGCGATAGCCGGGGGTGAACAAAGACTCAGATGTATTCATCAGTGGGCATTGCTAAACTCTGATGGCAGTGGGTGAGGTGTGCAGGGGGCTTAGGAAGAGCCATGATGTGACCTGGCTGTGGTGGGAAGGAAGGGAGGCTGGGCTTCCCTATGAGGAGGAAAGAGGAGAGACAGGGCTGCTCCAGGTGTGCTCAGCAGCCCAGAAGTAGGCTCTATGGGGAGATGCAGGGCCTGGGCTTTCGCAGGACCTCTTGCAGCCAAGGAATTTAAAGTGAAGGAGGGGCTTCCCTGGGTCCAGTGGTTAAGACTCTGCGCTTCCAATGGGGGGCGAGGGGGGGCACGGGTTCCATCTGATAATGGAATGGAATATTTATAAATGGAATATTTTCTGCCATATCAATAAACAAAGGATGTCACGGTCATCAAGTATTGCAACCCTCCAAAGTGAGCCAGTGGGCCGGAGGAAACTCGGGTCTGAAAAGAATACCTGCCACCTAGCAGCCATCAGATTGCAGCCACTCCCTGCGGTGAGCCCTGAGGAAACTCAGGATGTGAAAATACAGGATGCTGGCCCCAGAGAGCCGAGGTGCATATCAAAGGAATGATTTCAGTGAGCCCAGACTCTTGCATCTGCCCATACACAGAAAGGCGCTAAATTCCTTAGCTTGAGATATCTGCTTTTCTTTAGTCAACAAAAATCTTTTGAAGTTCAGACTACCTGCCCTTTGTTGCAAAACTCCTATATATCCTGGCTCCCCGCCTCACCTCCTCCGAGCAGTTTCTCAGAGCTATCTGAAAGCTGCCTCCCAGGCTGCAGTCCTCATTTCGCCCCAAATAAAACTTAACTCGCAACTCTCACGTTGTGCATTTTTTTCAAGTCAACAGATCCCTGGTCGGGCAACTAAGATCCCACATGCTGCGCCGTATGGCCGAAAAGTATATTAAATAAACAAACCAACAAACCAATTGTCAATTTTTAAAAAATAAATTTAAAAAAATAAAGTGAAGGAAAAGATACCTATGGGAGTGGGGGGCGGGGGGAGAAAACTGGCAGAGGGCCAAGGACCTGGCAACCAGAGCTGAGCAGGTGTGGGTGAAGGGACAGGAGGATGTGGCTGGAGGCATCTGCACCAGAGGAGTTATACCCTTGCCCACCATCAGCACTGTCACGTCACAGGAGAAACGGTCCTGCAAACATGAGGCCCTCGACCGACATCAGGGCTGATCATTACCCCTGGGTCAGGGGACCCCAGGCATCAGGACACCAGCATTGTCTCTTCAAGACCTTGACACAATCTTTCGAAATGAGGGAGATGAGAACACCCACGCAGGGTCTGAGATGCCCATGTGGCGGGGGGGATCAGTTTTCCACGTCCTGCTCCATGTGGCTCAGCCAGGCCGGGCCGGGCTGAGGGAGAGGTGCGTCACTGAGGCACGATGGCTCATGGCACGGGGCTCAGGAGGCTGACTTCACCAGAAGAGGCCTCCTGGCCCCTCTTGTCCAGGGAAACCCTGCCTTCCTTCCTCTGGGAGAGCCGGTGCCATCTGACTGGGAAGGGGGCCCAGCACCAGGCAGAGGATTAACCACGAGGCCCTCTGGTAGAAAATGGAACTCCCCATCTCTCCTGCCAAAAGGCTACTCAAACTGGCAGGCCTGTTTTCAAAGGGTCTAGGGGCTGGGCGGGATAAAGCGAAATGTGCATGAAAATCGAGCTGCCCAGCAGCGTGAATCCCAAGGAGAAGCAGCAGGTCCAGGGGAGTACCAGCCCCAGCCAGGGGCTGAGGGCTGGTTTGGCTAGATTTCCAGAAACAGCCTGTGTGAAGCCGTCCAAGGAAAACCTTTTCTCCCCAAAGCCTGGGGAGCTCACACATCGAAGCATTTTCCCCTGGAGATTCAAGTATTTCTGATCCAGTGTTGAGGCCTGGCGGGGAGACGTCTTCCCTTCAAAAGCACTGGAGGTGTGGGACCGGGGGTCCGAGAAGTAAAAGGGTAGCTCAGAGATGGTTGTGCAACTCATCCAGTTAGTGAGGCTGAATTCCCCGGACCCCAAACTGCCTCTGTTTATGAATTTCTACCCTGTTCTAAAGAAAACCAGTTTTGTAGAGGAAACTGACAATGCTATTTTTATGCATCTAGAAACTGGGGCAGCTGAGGGGGCTGTAAAGTACCACAGAAGGCATCTTCTTTCTCCAGCGATGGCCCTGGGGCCCAGGCGACAGCCACCCTCTGATGTGGTACAAAAGCCACACTAGATCACATCCAGCAAATAGGATGATGGAGATGGGGCTGGGCCAGCAGTGTGTCCCAGGAGACGCCCCAGAGAGCCCGTGGATGAGGACCAAAAGGAAATGGTTCTAATAGGAGCATCTGCATCTAATTACTCGGGAAGGACACAGTACTTTGGAGAATGCATTTTCTTCCTCAGTGCAGGGCAAAATATAAATGCAATCCAACAGCCTGTTCCACCCCAGCTTTCTCTCAGAGTCACAGCCCCTGGGTCAGATTCAGGCAATGTCTCTATCACTGTTGGAAACCTGTCGACAGGACTGAGAGGTCTATAATTTAGAAATCGAGAAGGTCTGAGATGGAAAGGACCCCAGAGATCACCCTGAAGGGCGGTACTTTTTTTTCCGGGTCGGAGACCTTTGAGAATCTGAAAAAAGAGTTCCTGGCCCTTTCCTCTGGGAGATGCACACACACACAGAGATGCGCACATCATTCTAGAGAGTTCTCCCACCCTCTGATGCCTCTCTATGTGCAGTAGGTTAGAGCCCCTGCCCCCTGTTTCCCTGAAGTTGTAGATGGAGAGGGGGAGGCCCGGCTGGCCATTTCCAGAGCAGGACTGCAGCCCAGGCAGTCTTTTCTTGCCCACACCACCACCATCCGCCCAGCAGGTCTTCCTCGGAGACTGGAAGCTTCCCTGGCTCTGGGGTGAGCTCAGCTTCACCCACCTGATCAGCTGGCCGCCGGCTATGGGGAAGGAAGGACACCCCCTGGGACCCAGTGCTGGGCTGTATTAAACATCTAGCTGTGTTTCCGCTTTGTGCTTGCTGCACAAGATAAATATTGATACCGTGAAAGTGTAGAGAGAAAATAGATGTCACAACATTTCAGGGTGAGAAAAAGCTTCAGGGAGCTGATTTCAGGTGGCTTTCATGACAGGCTCCCTAATAATGATGGTGTTACATCATAATGATGGAGTCCAAGCTCGCTCTGCTTGCCACACGACGGGCCAGTAAATCGGGAGACGAGGCGTTGAGGCAGGGAATACGACTTTGTTCGCTAAGCCAGTAGACCGATAAGATGGCAGACTAGTGCCTCAAAAGAGCCATCTTTTAGGGGTCTGGATGCCAGTTTGTTTTATAGCACAGAGACGGGGTGGAGATAAAGAAGTAAAGTACAAAGGCCATAAATTTTGCTAACATCCCCTGGAATGGCCAGCCTCGGGGAGGGGTGTGTTAATTTCTTCTTTCTTGCAGCCATGCACAGGTGGACAGGGGCCAGACATTTCCTTGAACAAAGGCACTTCGGTTTAACATTTAGGCACAGGGGCAGGGTTCCCCGAAGCAGGTCATTATGTATAGACAGGATCCTTTTAGTGAACAAAAGCAGCGGAAAGCAAAGGTTAAAGTAAAAGAAACAGGTCCAACATGGAGTCAGGTTTTGTTCTTTCCTGTAAAGTATTTGCTGCGGACAGGCCCTGCTGACTGTGCTTTACATTTTTACTTATTTCGTCCTCACAGAACTATTATTTTTTTGTTTGTTTGTTTGTTTGTTTTTTGCGGTACACGGGCCTCTCACTGTTGTGGCCTCTCCCGTTGCGGAGCACAGGCTCCGGACGTGCAGGCTCCCGATGCACAGGCTCAGCGGCCATGGCTCACGGGCCCAGCCGCTCCGCGGCATGTGGGATCTTCCCGGACCGGGGCACGAACCCGTGTCCCCTGCATCGGCAGGCGGACTCTCAACCACTGTGCCACCAGGGAAGCCCAGAACTATTATTTTACCTGTAGTGCAGATGAGGAACCTGAAGAACAGAAAAGTTCAGTAACACGTCCTATGTCGTCTCCTAACAAGAAGGCACTTAGAAACAACTCTCTGCTGTAGGTCATGGGAGCAAATCTGACTGTGGCCCTGGCAGGGGAGATGACGGAAGACATGAGAGGATTTTGGTGAGAGGTCTGGTTCTAGAAAGCGGGTCATTCATGGAACAGCAGGGTCTCCTAAGCGGCACTGCAGGGACTAGTGTCCCATGGGACTTGGGGTGCTGGCAGTGAGGTTGAGAAGCTCTAGAGCCCTTCTGCTCCCCCCCACCCTGCCTCAGCACTGGCTAGGGTGAGGATACAGGCTGATGCAAGGTGAGCGATTCTAGAAGAAATCACTGTTCTGCCTGCCACCCACAGTGTTCCAGAGCTGTGCCGTCTCCCTCAGTGCATGAGCACAGAAGCAGCCCCCAAGTAGGAGGGGGGCCAGGGCCCGGGGGAGCAGAGCTGGTGTGAAGCCTGGAAGGCAGACAGAGTCCACTGAGGCCAATGCTGGGCACCCACCAGGCCCACAGCTCAGGCTGCCGGGTTCCTCACCACTGTCCCTGTTCCCCCCCCACCCCAGCCCTGGCTCCCGCTGGGCACAGAGCCTGGGGCAGGGCTGGACAGGCCAGGGCTGGAGGGTGGGAGCTGGCATGTCTCGGGTACTTTGGTGCAGCCCAGAGCAGGCACCTGCCACCCCTCAGTGGAGGCACCTTTTGGAAGGTGGGAAGATGGCACTGCAGGGCCACCAGTCCCACCTCCGGGAGCCTGCCCGGCCAGGTAGCAGCAGGAGGAAGCAGAGGAAAGGCTCATCGGAGCTGCCTGAAAACGGGAACAAAGTTACAAAATGGCATCATGCCCTCTGAGGGGCTAGGTGTCACCTTGGAGGTGGTGGCCAGGAGAGGGGACAGGAAGACAGCTAGCTGTTTGGAAGGCAGTTTAGGCACCAAGAGGGGACCCTCCGCCTCCTTCTCTCCTTCCTTCACCGCCTTGCTGAGTCGTCACGTGACTGCCACAAGGATGCTGCTGCCCTGGGAACGTTCACTACCCGCCAGGCGTTACGTTAACCACGCTTCTCGCCAACCCTCTCAGTAACCCCATGAGGTCCGTACAACCTCTTGGAAAAGGTCATGTAACCTCCCAGGGCATGCAGCTGGGAAGGAATCTCAGTCTGCGTGACTCCAAAGTCCATTCTTAGCCCCTCTACCCGCCAGTGCATCCTGACCTGGGGCTCCCCAAACTGAGACCCGAGGTGGGGTCCAGCAGGGCCCCCCAGTGAGTGAAGGTCAGAGACACCAGTGGGGTCAATCTTGTGCTCCAGAAGAAAGGAAAGCTGAATGTGGAGTGGGCAAATCCTGTACCCAAGTTCGCTAGGGCTCAGATCTCGGATTCAGGGCCCCCAGGCTGGTGAGTCCCCATGTATCTCCTCCGCCCAACCCTGAGCCCTCAGGGATGCTTTTAGAAGCTGTAATTTAGAGGATGTGGCTGCTGCCTGGTTTGCTCCACCCTGCCGTCCAACAACAATCAAACCCACAGAATGCCCTGACAAGGCACAGGGGAGGGATTCTCCCGGCCCGACACTGGCACTCCCATCAGATGTGGGGCAAGGCTGGGGGCGGCACCAGACCTGAAGGGGTCTCACCCAAGGAAATGACCAGTGTGTCCAGCCTCATTCATGGGCCAAGAGTGTCACAGCCACTCATCTGTGCGGCCGCCCTTGGCCAACTGCCCCACTTCCTCCTGCCACGTTCAGCCTCCTTACCTCACCTCCCTTGCTCTCCACGCCCCTGGACACTGCTTTAGCTCTGCCGTTGTCTGGTTGGGTGCCATTGAACAGAGCACTCAATCTCTCTTTTCCTCTATTTTTTCAACTGTAAAATGGAAAGAATGGTCACCATCTTCCTGGAGGAGCAGGGGTGGGGTGAAGGAGTCATTAGAAAGAGTGGTCTGGTAAAGATTCAAAACCCACTCGTGGGCTTCCCTGGTGGTGCAGTGGTTGAGAGTCCGCCTGCCGATGCAGGGGACGCGGGTTCGTGCCCCGGTCCGGGAAGATCCCACGTGCCGCGGAGCTGCTGGGCCCGTGAGCCATGGCCGCTGAGCCTGCACATCCGGAGCCTGTGCTCCGCAACGGGAGAGGCCACAAGGGTGAGAGGCCCGCGTACCGCAAAAAAAAAAAAAAAAAAACCCGCTCGTTATTTGCAAGAAAAGCTGCTACACAGAGAAGCTCCTTGACCCAGGACCCATTTTGTACAATTCTTTGAGGTCAATTTTGTTTATTTTCCTGACTCCCCATCCCAAAAGTTCGGGGTAAGCCAACAGGCAGACCTGCCCTTTGCAGGGGCCCTCTCCACTCAAATTAATCTGACAACGCATTGGTCCAGCAGGTTGGGAGGGAGTGTGTAGCCTTGAGGCTCATGGTGGACTCCCTGCAGGAGAGAGGAAAGGGAGCTTGCCCAGCAGGGACAGGTGTCACCCCCCCGAGTGGAAAAGCCTTCTCATCCCATTATGAGGTTGATGACACCTATGCTACACTGTCTGGTCTTGTACAATGTCTGGTCCGAGCTTTCCAAGAACCATGGGGGCCTGCCAGAGATCCCATTTTACAGAGAAGGAAACAGACTTGATTGAAATCACAGGCATCATAAGCAGGACGAGGTCTCAGCCTTCTGTCTACATGACTGATGAGAATCCAGTGCACACCTCAGTCCTACACAGAGCTGTTGCACAAATCAAATGGAAGAGTGCATGGGAAGGCCCTTTGGAGGGGATAAAGTGCTGCACCATGCTGCCTACTAGGAATATAATGCGAGCCACCATATCATTTTTTCTAAATTTTGTAACTGGAAGTTTGTACCTTTCGACCACACCCACCCATTTCTGCCCCTCCCCCAACCCTTGCTTCTGGCAACCACCAATCTGTTCTCTGTATCTATGAGTTCTGTTTTGTTTTTAGATTTCACATATAAGTGAAATCGTACAGTCTTTCTCTTGTCTGACTTATTTCAGTAAGCACAATGCCCCCAAGGTTCATCCATGTTGTCACAAAAGGTAGATTTCCTTCTTTTTATGACTTAGTTGTGTTCCATTGTCTATATATCCATTCGGCTGTTGATGGCCACTGGTATTGCTTCCATATCTTGTCTATTGTAAATAATACTGCAATGAAGGTAGGGGTGCATTTATCTTTTCAAGTTAGTGTTTTCATTTTCTTCAGATAAATAACCAGAAGTGAAACTGCTGGTCATATGGTAGTTCTAATTTTTTTTTAAGATTTTCTTTTTGATGTGGACCATTTTTTAAATCTTTTATTGAATTTGTTACAATATTGCTTCTGTTTTATGTTTTGGTTTTTTGGCCACAAGGCATGTGGGATCTTAGCTCCCCACCCGGGGATCAAACCCACACCCCCTGCATTGGAAGGCGAAGTCTTAACCACTGGACAGCCAGGGAAGTCCTTGGTAGTTCTATTCTCAATTTTTGGAGGAAACTCCATACTGTTTTCCATAGTGGCTGCACCAATTTACACTCCCACCAACAGTGTAGAAGTGTTCCCTTTCCTCCACATGCTCACCAATACTTGTTACTTCTTATCTTTTTTTTTTTTTTTTTTTTTGCGGTACGTGGGCGTCCCACCGGTGTGGCCTCTCCCGTCGCGGAGCACAGGCTCCGGACGCTCAGGCTCAGCGGCCATGGCTCACGGGCCCAGCCGCTCCGCGGCATGTGGGATCTTCCCGGACTGGAGCACGAACCCGCGTCCCCTGCATCGGCAGGCAGACTCCCAACAACTGCGCCACCAGGGAAGCCCAACTTCTTATCTTTTTGATGAGAGCTAATCTGAGGTGTGAGGTGATATCTCCTGGTGGTTTTGATTTACATTTCCCTGATGATGAGTGATGCTGAGAACCTTTTCACGTGCCTGCTGGTTATTTGTAACTCTTAGGAAAATTTTAAATCTTCTGGTAACTACATCTAAAAATGTATGAAGAAAGGGATTTTAATATATTTTATTTAACCCTGTATATCTAAAATATTATTTCAACATGTAATCAATATAGCAAGATTATCAATGAAATATTTTACCTTCCTCTTTCATACTAAGTCTTTGAAATCCAGTGTTGTATCTTGCGTTTCCAGCACATCTCAATTAGCACTTGCCCCATTTCAAGGGGTCAGTAGCCACATGTGGCCAGGACTGCTCTATAGGACAGCTCAGCATTATCCAACAGCGGTACAAGTAGCTCCTGTAGACCTTTCTAATCTGGGACAGCTGTGAGCTTAAATAAGGCCAGCTCAGAGGACTTGCAGGGCTCCTTAGACTCAGAGTAGGTGAGAAACCAAAATAACCCAGCACTGACACTACCCAGTGGACTCCAACCTTGATTTTTCCACCAGAAAATTTTTCACAACAAAGATCTGATGTAAACCTCACCATAGAAAAGAGATCAAATTAGAGCTCTCCAGATGAAGGGGGCAGACCAACCACCAAACTTCTCCAAGGTGTCCCCCAAAGCAGGCCCTCAGCATTTTAAGACCTGTACTCTGAAAACTGTAAGATACTGATGAAAGAAATCAAAGATGACACAAACAGATGGAGAGATATATCATGTTCTTGGATTGGAAGAATCAGTAGTATCAAAATGACTATACTACCCAAAGCAATCTACAGATTCAATGCAATCCCTATCAAATTACCAATGGCATTTTTCACAGAACTAGAATAAAACATTTTATAATTTGTGTGGAAAAACAAAAGAGCCCAAATAGCCAAAGCAATCTTGAGAATGAAAAATGGAGCTGGAGGAATCAGAATCCCTGACTTGAAACTATACTACAAAGCTACAGTAATTAAAACAGTATGGTGCTGACACAAAACCAGAAATATAGATCAATGGAACAGGATAGAAAGTCCAGAGATAAACCCATGCACCTACGGTCACCTAATCTATGGCAAAGGAGGCAAGAATATACCATGGAGAAAAGACACTCTCTTCAATAAGTGGTGCTGGGAAAACTGGGCAGCTACATGTAAGAGAATGAAATTTGAACATTCTCTAACACTATACACAAAAATAAACCCAAAATGGATTAAAGACCTAAGTGTAAGACCGGATACTACAAAACTCTTACAGGAAAACATAAGGAGAACACTCTTTGACATTAATTGCAGCAAGATCTGTTTTGATCCATCTCCTAGAGTAATGAAAATAAAAACAAAAATGAACAAATGGGACCTAATTAAATTTAAAAGCTGTTGCAAAGCAAAGGGAACCATAAACAGAACAAAAAGACAACCAAAAGAATGGGAGACATATTTGCAAACAAAGAGACCAACCAAGGATTAGTCTCCAAAATATACAAACAGTTCATGCACCTCAATATCAAAAAAACATAAGCAACCCAATCAAAAAATGGGTGGAAGATCTAAATAGACATTTCTCCAAAGAAGACATACAGATGTCCAAAAGCACATGAAAAATTGTTCAACATCGCTAATTATTAGAGAAATGCAAATCAAAACTACAATGAGATATCACACGTGTCAGAATGGTCAGCATCAAAAAATCTAGAAACAGGGCTTCCCTGGTGGCGCAGTGGTTGAGAGTCCGCCTGCCGATGCAGGGG
>NW_006776681.1:902200-903979 GCF_000442215.2 Lipotes vexillifer
GTCAGAATGGCCATCATCAAAAAATCTACAAACAATAAATGCTGGAGAGGGTGTGGAGAAAAGGGAACCCTCCTAAACTGTTGGCGGGAATGTACATTGGTACAGGCAGTATGGAGAACAGTATGGAGGTTCCTTAAAAAACTAAAAATAGAGCTACCATATGATCCAGCAATCCCACTCCTGGGCACATATCCAGAGAAAACCATAATTTGAAAAGACCCATGCACCGCAATATTCATTCATTGCAGCACTATTTACAATAGCCAGGACATGTAAGCAACTTAAATGTCCATTGACAGATGAATGGATAAAGAAGATGTGGTACATATATACAATGGAATATTGCTCAACCATAAAAAAGAACGAAATAATGCTATTTGCAGTGACATGGATGGACCTAGAGATTGTCATACTGAGTGAAGTAAGTCAGACAAAAGGACAAATATCATATGATATCGCTTATATGTGGAATCTAAAAAAATGGTACAGGTGAACTTATTTACAGAAGAGAAATAGAGTCACAGATGTAGAAAACCAACTTATGGTTACCAAGGGGGAAAAGGGGGAAGGGATAAATTGGGAGATTGGGATTGATATATACACACTACTATACACAAAATAGATGAACTAATAAGAACCTACTATATAGCACAGGGAACTCTGCTCAATACCCTGTAGTGGCCTATATGGGAAAAGAATCTAAAAAGAGTGGATATATGTATATGTATATGTATAACTGAATCACTTTGCTGTACACCTGAAATGAACACAACATTGTAAGTCAACTATACTCCAATAAGTATTAATTTAAAAAAAAGAATTCAGTTATCACAGATTGAAAAATGCCAGTGGACCCCAGCCCCCCACCCCACCCCAGTGTGGTGGTGACTTAGGGGCAGGACCACATATCTCTCCAACCTCTCCTCCATCAGCTCGAGGGCTTGGGGTGTAGTACTGATGACCACCACTGAGGGTCCAGGGCTTTGCAAACCTGCACTTGTGGGGCCTCACAACTCTGTAAAGTGTGATGATTGGGCTCATTTTGCAGAGAGGAAACTGAGGCTTAGAGAGGGAAAGTTACCTGTTTCAGGTCACAGACCTCGAAAGTGGAGGTGAGCCCTGACATCGACCTGTCCCATAGATTTCCCACTAGACCACTGTGTCAGCCCCAGACAGCCCTCACAATTAGAGTCCAAATGCAGGTCAGGACATGGCTCCCTATAAGACATTATGGTTTTTGAGTCTGAAAAAATACATGCTTCATAGGCTGTGTCATCCAGGCTTTGAAATAAATACATTTGCTCTGTAGTATCTAAAGCACTCTACAATTTTAAAATATTTTTTAAATTTATTATTTATTTATTTAATTTATTTTTGGCTGCGTCGGGTCTTAGTAGCTGCATGTGGGCTCTTCATTGTGGCGCAGGGGCTTCTCCTTAGTCGTGGCGTGAGGGTTTTCTCTTCTCTAGTTGTGGCGCACAGGCTCCAGCGTGCATGGGCTCTGTAGTTTGCAGCACACGGACTCTAGTTGAGGCACGCGAGCTCAGTAGTTGTGGCACGTGGGCTTAGTTGCCCCGTAGCATGTGGGTTCTTAGTTCCCTGACCAGAGATCGAACCCCCGTCCCCTGCATTGTAAGGTGGACCACTAGACCACCAGGGAAGTTCCCTTAAAATATTATTCTAAAATGTCTCATATGGATAGATATAGTTTATGAGGGACATAATTTAAACGCATCTACAGCCTAACACTATGCTATGAAAGCGTGTGGATTCATCTAA
>NW_006776681.1:903989-904301 GCF_000442215.2 Lipotes vexillifer
GAGTGACTATTTTGTGCCAGAAATTTCAAAAATGTTATACCATGCTGATGCTAATTTGGAGAGAAGGGTAATGAAGCTCAGAGAGGGGAAGGACCAGACAAAGTCTGAAAGCCAGGAAAAGAGACGGCCAGGGGCTTCCCTGGTGGCGCAGTGGTTGAGAGTCTGCCTGCCGATGTATGAGACACGGGTTCGTGCCCCGGTCCGGAAGGACCCCATATACCGCGGAGCGGTTGGGCCCGTGAGCCATGGCCGCTGAGCCTGCGCGTCCAGAGCCTGTGCTCCGCAACAGGAGAGGCCACAGCAGTGAGAGGC
>NW_006776681.1:905133-911199 GCF_000442215.2 Lipotes vexillifer
GCCCCTTATAACAAAAAAAAAAAAAAAAAAAAAAAAAAAAAAGATACGCCAGGCAAGCTACTCCTGCTGCTGTACTTTTTAAAAAATTATTTATTTATTTATTTATTTATTTATTTATTTATTTATTTATTTATATTTTGGATGCACCGGGTCTTAATTGCGGCATGCGGGATCTTTAGTGGCGGCATGCATGAGGGATCTAGTTCCCCGACCAGGATCGAACCCAGGGCTCCTGCAGTGGGAGAGTGGAGTCTTACACACTGGGCCCCCAGGGAAGTCCTCTACTGTATTTTTTTTTTTTCCAATAAATTTATTTATTTATTTATTTATTTGGCTGCATTGGGTCTTCGTTGCTGTGAACGGGCTTTCTCTAGTTGCGGTGAGCAGGGGCTACTCTTCGTTGTGGTGCTTGGGCTTCTCACTGCAGTGGCTTCTCTTGTTGGGGAGCACGGGCTCTAGGCGCTAAGACTTCAGTAGTTGTGACTCGCGGGCTCTAGAGCGTGGGCTCTGTAGCTGTGGCACAGGGGCTTAGTTGCTCCGTGGCATGTGGGATCTTCCCAGACCAGGCCTCGAAGCTGTGTCCCCTGCATTGGCAGGCAGATTCTTAACCCTTGCACTACCAGGAATTCCCCTGCTTTATGTTTTGAAGGTGACTTTTCCTCCTATGCTGGGCTGCTTGTCCCTGAGAGGAGATGCTGTTTTCCCCACCCAGAGATGGCGTTCTTTAGACACAGGTTCCCTCTCCCAGCGACAGGCAATGCCACAGCGTATCTCCTTTGTGGGCACTCGGAGATTCACCCCAAATGGGAATGGCAGCGCAAGACACCAAGGGCCACTGGAGGACAAGGGAACAACAGCTTTTATTAAAAAAAAAAAAAAAAATCAAGAACATTATTCATGTAAAACTGGGTGTTAAACTGGCCAAACTCATTTTTCACTCTACACCAAATAAGCATATGAAAAGAAGGACCAGTGTGTAGCTCAGGAAAATGGGCTCTTTGTAGCTTTTGTGCTCTAAGGAAAGAAAGGACCAAAGGTTTTGGGAATCACAGCTCAGTGAATTTGATGTTATACAAGAGGAAGCATAAAGATGTTTCAGAGTAAATAGATTTCCCTTTCAGGAAACCACTGCTTTGTTGAGTTTGAATGATAGTATGATCTCTGCAAAATAATCATGCATGTGCTTGGAACTCAGGTGAACGGGGGCTTGAATCCCAGTTTGGTCACTTACTGGTTGAGTCACCTCGGAGAAGTTACTTAGCACATCAGTTTCATGGTCTGTAAAAAGGGATTAATAATAATACTAACTTCACTTGTAGTATGGTAAGGATTAAATGACATAAAAATAAAACGCCCAGTATACCAGTTGGCTGGCATATGTTAAGTGTTTAATAAATGATAACTTTTATTATATTAATTCAAACGCACCAGAGAGCTCTTGCTGTCTCGACCACAAATGAGACCACCCCACTGCCACAGGGAAAATGACATCTTGACCCCACAGCTGTTCCATCTGAGAGGGGGGCAGGTAAAATGTAGCACAGAAGGTGAAATCCTGCTTGCTCCACACCCCTGCTCTCTGACCCGTTACCCTCCCTAAAGTCCTGGCAGTTGGTAAATTGCAGTGACTCTTTCAACTGTAGCTCACTCTAACTCCCCAGCGACACTTCCGGGAGCAGCAGTGACGCATTTATACTCTTTCGTGTCTCCCCCATGTCCCAGCTCTGGGGCAGTGCACACCCTCTGGACTTACTGTCTTGGCATGAAGGATGGACGCTGGGCATCACGGGAGGGGCTATCTTTAGTTCCCACCCCCAGAGCTCTCGCCAGCCTCCAACGACCCTGGCAGGAGGCTGTATCATCATCCCAGGGTTCCTCATTCCCCTACAGCCCAGGGGGCCACCATCAGTCAACTCAGTGATGGAGAGAGAATGAAGGCAAGTGCTCTACAGATGGCTAAGGACCTCCAAAGGTAGGGCAGCTGTGTGCCTATCTATTTATCATCACTAAGTGAAGAACACAGTGCAAATAGTCACTGGGTGCTCCTCCACAAGGCATTATCTGCTGGGCAAGGTTTCTCTGGGTTTGATTTTTTTAAATTTATTTTAATTTTTAAATTGAAATATAGTTGTACAATAGTATATAAGTTACAGGTATACAATATAGTGGTTCATAATTTTGAAAGTTTATAATCCATTTATAGTTATTATAAAATATTGGCTATATTCCCCATGTTGTGCAGTATATCCTTGTAGTTTATTTTATACAGACGAGTTTGTATCTCTTAATCCTCGACCCCTATCCTGCCCTTCCCACTGGTAAACACTAGTTTGTTCTCTAGATCTGTGAGTTGTTGCTTTTTTTGTTTTACTCACTATATGTATTATGTTATACTCACTTTTGCTGCTGACAGTTTGATATTAGCTCAATGAGACCTGTGCATTAGACGTCTAACCTACAAAGTGTGAGATAATGAATTTAAAGCACCAAGCTTGTAGTAATTTTTTATAGCATCAATGGAAAACCTATACATATCCTCAGCCAATTCACAAGCCTCACCCCATGCAGATGCCCACTCCAGGGGCGAGGATTGGGAACGCGATGAGAGATGGGCATGGTCCCTGAATGGGGTACGAACAAGGAACGGTGCACGTTCTTTATCAACAATAAACTGTGGTTTTCGTTGTCATGCATTTTTATGCAGCTATGTCCAAATAGCCACTTCAAAATAAGAGTCCCACCATCAAATTGGCTATACAAGAAAGCTGGTTAAAAGCAGCTCCTTCAGAATATCTGGCTTAATAAACCAGCCTATTCAACATTCAATTTAACTGAAATATAAGGAGGAAGGGTCTTGATAGGCCACCTCATCCGTCACCATGCCTTCAAGTGGATCCAAACCAGACCAGTTTGGTGCCTGGGACCCTCTCCTGCCTGACACTACCACTTTAACTACCAAGACTTTTCTTTCAGGTTACAAGGTCCATTCAGCTGGGACCAGCTTTTGAGAAGTTACAAAAAAATTCAGCTGCCATTATGGGCTCTAGAATCAGCTTCCTTTTTCATGTTCCCTTTTGGTCTCTTGGGGAAAGTACTGGGGGCAGAGGCTGCATAAGGGCAAGCCCCGTGGAGGTCTCTAGGGAAGCATGACTGCAAGTGGATGTAAAGAAAATTACCCCCTGTGAGCTAAGTAAAATAACCCATCCCAACAAGCACTGCAGTTCAAGGTGAGTGAGGGGATTGGAAAACATTCAAGGAAGTGTTAAACTGCAAAGTACCTGTAACTGTTTCCTAAATGGTCTCCCGCTCAACAGCTCCAGCCCTACACCAGCCATTCTCCATACTGTTGCTGGAGTGACCTGTCCTCACTATCCTGCAGAAGGGACAGACCAATTGAGGTGCTGCAAGGACCGGAGTAAGAGTCCCTGAGGTTATGAAACAGGGCAGGTCTTTCTGTCCCCTGGCCATGTGGATTCAGGGGTGATTGTAGACAGCTGGCCAAAGCTGGATCGTTTTCTTTCTCTCTCCTCTCCTCTCTTCTCTCTCTCTCCCTAGAATTTGCTAACTGGAGCAGAGACACACAAGCTCGAAGGTGCTTGGAGCCCAGTCAGCTTTTGCCACCTCCTAGAGAATGACCACGCAGACCACTGCAGCTTTAACCACAGGCTAAGACTTTTCCGACACAACCTCCTCTGCTTCCCTCTTTCCTCTGCAGAGGTTGGAGCTGCATTGCAGGCCGATGGCTCTCCCAGCCTCCTCCACCAACTCCCCGTCATTTTTCCTCACAGCTGTTTCCCCCAATACATCTCTTGCACGTCTCAGACGCCATGATCTTGGCATCTGCTTTTCCGAGGACGGAAACACACGCCTCTAGAATGCCTACATTCTAGATTAGGCAGTTTGCTTTTTTGTGGACCCATCAATCTTGTCCCTCTACCATCTCGTTTTTCCTGTTAACGGAGGATAACTGTAGAGGCTTGTCTGCATTCAGATTTAATCTTGTTTTCTTTCTGGCGAGACCACTTCCTAGGTGGTGCTGCGTACCTCCTCTCGTATCCTAGAGGAGTCCTCATGGCAGAGGCCGACAGGGGTCGCTGGTTCCACACTGTGCCCAGGCCAGCTTGTTCAGCTCTCCCAGTGATACGGTGGTGGGTTCTCCCAGAATCCTTCTAATACATGCAATTACTATTTTCTTCTAGATATTTTAAAACTTTTAATTTTTCTGTTTCTGCTTATGATCCATTTGAAGTTAATTTTTGTATATGGCGTGAGGTAAGGGTCAAAATCTTTTTTTTTTCCCCAAATGGATATTCTTCCAGAACCATTTGTTGAAAAGCCTATTCCTTCCTCATTGAATTATTTTGGCATATTTGTCAAAAAAATTCAACTCTCTATGCCTGGGGCTGTTTGGGGATTTTCCTTTCCATGATTGTCCTTATGTCAATACCACACTACCTTGGTTACTCTGGCTTGATGATAAGTCTTCAAATCAGGCTAAGCCCTTCAACTTTGTTTTTCTTCTCCAAACTGTTTTGTCTATTTTAGGTCATTTGAATTTCCATATACATTTTAGAATCAACTTGTTGATTTCTACAAAAAAAATAACTGTTAAGATTTTATTTGGCTGGCATTGAATCTATAGATCAATTTGGAAAGAATTGATATCTTAACAATATTGAGTCTTCCAAAGCATGAACATCATGTATTCTCCATGTATTTAGCTGTTTTTAAATTTCAGCAATGTTTTATAGTTTTTAGAATATACATAGTACACATATTGTGTTATAATGTCATGGTTTTTGATAATCTTGTAAATGCCATTAATCTTTTTAATTTTCCATAGTATTGCTAATAAATAGAAATACAATTGATTTTTTTATATTAACCTTCTGGTCTGTAACATTTCTAAATTTGCATATTATTTCTATGGATTCTTTAGGCATCCACGTGTATGTCATATGTGTATAATCATGTCAACTGCAAATAAAGAGAGCTTTTTTAAAAATTTTATGACATTCATTTCTATCTCTTGCTTTATTAAGCTGTCTAGGACTGCCAACTCAATGCTGAATAGAAGTGGTGAGGGAGGAGATCCTTGCTTATTCCTGATCTGAAAGGAAAAGGATTCAGCCTTTTGCCATTAAATATGACATTAGATGTAGAATTTTCAAAGATGCCCCTTATCAGGTTGAGGAAGTCCCGGCCTATTTCAAGCCTGCTGAGAATTTTTATCATGATTGGGTGTTGGATTTTGCCCAATACTTTTCCTGCATCTACTGAGACTATCAACTGGCTTTTCTCCTTAATTCTGCTAATATGGTAAATTACATTAACTGAATTTCAAATGCTAAACAAACTTTGTGCATCAGTCAGTGTTCCCCAGAGAAACAGGACCAATAGGGAACATATATATACGTGAATGACTTATTCTGAGGACTTGGCTCACATGACTGTGGGGCCTGGCGAGTCCAACATCTGAAGGGCAGAGACTCAGGCAGGACTTGAACTTCTCTGTGAAACCTCAGTCTTTGCTCTTAAGGCCTTTCAAGTGATTGGATGAGGCCCACAAATATTATCAAGGGAATCTCCTATAAAGTCAACTGATTGTAGATGTTAACCGCATCTATGAAATACCTCACAGCATACTTAGTGTTTGATTATATCACTGGGTAGTATCTATAGCCTAGTCAAATTGACTACCATACCTTGAATTCCTGGCATAAACCCCACTTGGTCATGATACATCATTATTTTAAAATACTACCGGATTTGTTTTCCCAATATTTTGTTAGATATGTCTGCGTCTGTGTTCATGATATGAATATTGATCTACAGGTTTTTGCTTTTTGTTCTTTATTGTTTTGTAATGTCTTTGTCTGATTTTGGTGCCAGGGTAATGTTGACCTCATAACATGAGATGGGTAGAATTCTTCCTTTCTCTATTTTAAAAAGTTTGTGGAAGATTGGTATTATTACATATTTTAGTAGAACTCACCAGTGAAATCATCTGAACCTAGAGATTTTTGGGAGTAAGTTTTCAACTAAAGATAAATTTCTTTGTAGGGA
>NW_006776681.1:911663-952517 GCF_000442215.2 Lipotes vexillifer
GTAGGGAAATTCAGGGTTTCTATTTCCTTTGAATCACTTTTAATAGGTTGTAACTTTCAGTGAAGTGGTCCATTCCATCTAACTTATACTATTTGGAATAAAGTTGTTTATAATAATCTTTTATTATCATTTTAACATCTGAAGCATCTGTAGTTATGTCCCTATTTCATTCCTGATATTAGTAATTTGTCTCTTTGTGTGTGTGCATGTAAATGATATATCTTTGTTTTTCATTAGCCTAGCTAGCAATTTATCAATTTTATTGATCTTTTCAAAGTTCTAACTTTTAAAAAATCATCTATTTTACTATTTTTGGCCCATTTTCTCTTTAATTGATTTCCACTCTTTATTATTTCCTTCCTTCCGCTTAATTTGTTCTTCTAGTTTCTTACGGTGGAAGTTTAGATAATTGGTTTTTCAGACCAATTTTCTTCTTTTCTAATATAAGCATTTAAAGCTGTAAATTTCCCCCTAAACAGTGCTTTAGTTGCCTATCACTAATTTTGATATGCTGTACTTTCAGTTCAAAATATTTTCAATTTTTTTTGTGACGACTTTTTTGACCAATGGGTTATTTTCAAATGTAATATTTAATATTTAAATACATTAGGATCTTCCATGTATCTTCCAGTTATTAATCTCTGATTTAATTACTTTACAATCAGAGGTCATAGTCTGGAAGGCAGCTGTCCTCACCACTATACCACCAATGCTGTTATGAGAGATCATACTCTGGGTGATTTCAATTCTTCTCATTTTACTGGGACTTATTGTATGGCCCAACACATATTGTATCTTAGTGAATTTTTCACGTACACTTGAAAAAATTGTGTATTCTGTGGTTGTTATATATGTGTCTCTGTGTGTGTGTGTATATGTTTTAATTTTGCCTTTGGTTCTGAAGGATTTTTGTTATTGTTGTATATTCACTTCTAGCTTGATAGTCCTATTTTTCTTTTTGGCACTTTAGAAGATGTGGTTCCATTTACTTCAGGCTTGCATATTTTGGGATGATAATTCTGTAGTAATTCTTTCTATTCCCCTGTTGGTACTTAATATGTCTCTTTTTCCCTGACTGTTTTGTAGTTTTTCTAATTACTGATTTTCAGCCATTTGCAGCATGGTTTGGGGTGTCTCTGTGTGTATGCTTGTCCCACTTGGGATTCATTGAATATTTTTTTCCATCCCTCCCTCTCTTTTTGCCCTTTGGGATTCTGATGACTGGATCAGTTAATATTTTCCTACATGACACTGAGGCTCTGCTCATCTTTTTCCCGAATCGTTTTGCTTCACTTTGGATAGAGTCTAGTGCTACCTTCACATTCACTTATCTCTGCAGTGTGTCATTTAATTTTAATCTACTTTGATGAACTTTTCATTTAAGATACTGTTTTCTCTCTGTAAGTTCCCTTTCTCTCTTCTGCACATTTTACTTTACATCCTTGAGCATATGGACCATATTTATAGCAGCTGTTTTAAAATTCCTATCTGCCAATTCTATCTATTCTGTCATATCTAGGTTGGTCTATTTTCTCCTGTTTAAGTCACATTTCTCTGCTCATTTGTATGTCTAGTAATTTTTGATCGGTTGCTGAACATTGTGATTTTTATGTTTAATGCTGGATTTTGTGGTGCTCCTGTAAAGCATGTTGGACATATTCTGGCAGGCAGCAAAGTTGTTTGTGAATTGGTTTGATCTTTTCATGTCTTGTTTTAAAACTATTTTAGGGCAGACCTAGAGTACCCTTTGTTTTTAGACTAATTTAACCCCACTTCCAGTGCATGCCCTTCTACAATCTCTGGTGAGATGCCACATATTCAACATGGTCTGCACCCTTACTGGAGAGAACTTGAATGATTCCTGGCCTTATGTGAACTTTAAGAATTGCTTATCTTACAGCTCCCTGATAACTGGAGGTTATTCTTCCTTGGAAGTTGTTCTTGCCCAGCACATTAAGAGTTCACCCAACACATGTACAGATTTGTTTGGGGCCAAAGACTTAAGGAGTTCCTATGCAGAGTTCCTTTCTGGAACTCTGCCCTTTTAATTCTAGCCCCCTTTGCCCCCCCAACTCCAAATTCATTCTCTTCACCTCAGGAAGACTGCCAGGCTCTGTTTGGATTTTCCCCTCCCTGTGCTGCAGTCTAGAAATTGTCTCCAACATACTCAAGGGGAATCCTAGGCACTTATCTGGAGCTCTTTCTCTACACAACTCCCCCCTGCAAATTCCAACTATCTTTTTCATCCCCGAACTCATTCTCCTCAGCTCAGTGAGACTCCTTGCAACACAGTCTAAAAAATGCCTCAAGTCAGAAAACCAAGATTATAAGACTTTTACTTCACTTGTTTCCCTTCTCTCGAGATCAGAGTCTTGCGTTGACTGTTGTCCAAAGGCTATACAAGCTGCTGTTACATATATTTTCTCCAGTTTTCTAGTTGTTTATAACAAGAGGGTTGAGTCTAGTCCTGATCACTCTATCATTGCCAGAAGCAGAAATCTTGTTTACTTTTAACAATTTCCAACTATGAAATTGTGTGGCCATACGCATAGTCCATAGGCATGGTCTACTAGGTCATATGCATAGTCTACTAGAATGTAAGCTGCGTGAGGGTAGCAACTCTGTCTGTATTACACACTATGAAATTCCCAGCGCCTAGCACCAGGCTGCAACACAGTAAGAACTATGAAGAAAAAAAAATATTACTGCAATCCTGGAGCTAGATGTTGACACGAATCCGTGGAGGGAGACAAGATGAGGGGATGGAGGGAGAGCAATGGAGTACACGGCACAAAGAGAATGACCAGGGCCCGTGTGGTTGCCAGACTTGCATCTGGACCTCATTTCCAGTCTGGGCTGTCCCTGTGACACATGCTTTCCATGCTTGGACTTGGACACTTTCACAATAAAAGATTGGCAGTAAATGCTTCAGGATGCCAGTATTGTGTTAAAGCTGTAGACTATGTTTTCTACACTTTCTGTAGCGTAGTTAGAAGATTTAGAATAATTTTTAAAGATCCTTTGGCCCATATTACTGTGTATAATTTTACTGCAGATTCTTAGTTGGGGTAGACTTCAGGCTGCTGTGGTAAAGGCACTGGCCAACCGATGAGATCATCTCCTCCGCAGAGGGCCCCGCCCAGTCTCACACAGCCTGTGTCATCTCTGTTCCCTAAGGCACAGGGCATCAGGTGCCACTAATTCCCACCCCCACTCTCCTCTCCATCTGCTTAGTTGCCCTACCAGCTATTCGAGAAGTGCCTGGATTGATTCAGGGTTTAGAGATGTTGGCTGATGTGCAACTGCAGAGTCACACAAATTAAAAGCAAACAGCGCCAAGCCACAAAAGATCTAACCAGTGCTGGCCAAGGGCCACCTCCGACCTAACACACCAGTTAAACAAGAGTGTCTCACATCCTGTCTGATGTGAGAGATCAGTAACAGACCTAGATGACAAAAGACGGCAAACTTGTTTGCCAAAAGGCGTCTACTGAAACATGACCACCACCGGTCCACTCTAGAGCTCTCTGTTATATTTCTTCCCTGCTACCCTTATTTCCACCTCTGTTCCTCCCACAGGCAATCATCCCACTGTTAAATGTCTAATTTTGTGTGCATGTTTCTAATTTGTGCAAAAGGGATTATTCTGTACCCCATTGTTCTTGCTTTTTCTCAGTAGTTTAGTTGTTCAGATCCACCCACGTTGCCATGTGCACATCCAATTTGCTGCTTTTAGTAATGATCCACGGTGTGGGTCCATCACATTTCATCAAACCATCTTCCCACTGATAGCAGCTACCTAGCCTCCAACTCCCACAAACAGTGCTGCTGTGAACAGCCCTGTACATAGTCCCTTAAGTACCTGTGTGAGAATTTCCACAAGACATGCCCTGGAGGGGAACTGCAGGGTCCCAGGACATACGAACACTTAGTTTAGCAAAATAGCACCAGATTACTCCTGACAAATGGCTGTACAGCTCCTCTATCCCAGGGTTTCTCAACCTCAGCACTATTGACATTTTGGACCAGATTATCCTTTGTTCTGGGGCTGTCCTGTGCACTGTAGGATGTTCGGGAGGATCTCTGGCCTCCACCCCCTAGATGAAACGGCATACTCTCCCTCAGTTGCGGTGACAAAAAAAAAAAAAATGTCTCCCAGCACTACCAAAGGTCCCCAAGAGGGGCAAAATCACCCCCAGTTGAAAACCTGTGCTCTATCCCCTTTCTGCAACACTTGGCATCATCCAGCTAATTTTTTCTCTGATTACCAATTATTTTAAGCACCTTCTCATATGCTTGACAGTTTTTAAGGATTTTTTGTAATGTTAATTCTGTTAAGGTTGCTGGCCTCTTTTTGTTGATTTGCAGGAGTGCTCTCTGTATTCTTGATATTTGTCCCTTATTGGAGTTGACATAGCAAGTATCTTCTCCCATCCTTTCCACTAATTAACTCTATCCACTGTGCACTTCACTGACAGAAATCCTAAATTTTCATCTATGAGAGTCATCCGTATTTTGCTGTATCGTTTATCCTTTGGAATTTTTATTAAAGAAGTCCTTCCTGGCCCTAGGTCACAAGATATTTCCCTCTATTCGCTTTACACATTTACCTTTTATAACTTGGTCTTGAATCTATATGGAGCCCAACCTTCTATGTGGAATTGTGTAGGAAACCACTTGTATATCTCCTACAGTGAATCCGCCTCTCCCCTGCCAATTTGTGATGCCACTTTGACTGTAAACTAAGTCTCCTTATATGTGCGGGTTTGTCCCCAAGCTCTGCTTTGATCTAATAATCTAGTCCTGCACCAATACCCATAAACGTGTTTTCATAACTGACAGGCAAGGTGCCCCTCATTCTTCAGTGAACTATTATTTTTCCACCTAAAATTTAGTGTAAAGTTATCAAATTTACCAAAATGTCCAAGTGCCATTTTTGTTGAGGTTGCACTAACTTTATAAAATGATTTGAGGACAATGAACATGTTTATAATATTAAGTTATCCTACCTAGGATTATTCAGCTTTTCTTCTACTTGTTTCCTTTTCTTATAGTTTTCATTAAAGACGTCTTTGTATGCTTGTTGAAGTTGATTCCTGGGTACTTTATACTTTTGACTGCCATTATGAGTTGATTTCTTTTTACTTATGTTTCTAGCTGGTACTGCTGCTCTGATTTTTGTTATGTTAACCTTACATTCAGAATTGCTCACTTGCTTTCTGCCTGAGTTTGGGTGGGGTTCAGAATCACTGATTCCCTCCTGGGGTGCCCCTCTCTCTGGGATCAAGGCACCCAGAAGGATGATAAGTTCATTAGAAGACTGCATAGAAGCAGAGGATCAGACCAAAGAAATTTCTAGAAAAGCCCCACGAATACCCCCAACCCACGACCGAGAGCATTCTCGTCCCCCAGATTCAACATCTTCCCTCCGGGTTGCAAAGTGTTGAATACACCCAGATATATCTTGTGTCTACGTTGACAGGTCCCTCTTGCATAGAAACCCTTTTTTTCCTTTGGTAGCTATGTTGGTACCACATACTGAGCTGCCATAAAAGTTGCCAAACCTATGGGCTGGGGAGCTACTTTGTCAAGTAACTCCCAAGGAGTTACTTTCCTCTCATAACATGTGCACACAGTGACCCAGTGCTTGCTGGCCCACAAACTTCATCAAATCACCCTAGCCCAAAGAGGTAGCAAGTACAATCACTTGCTCACCCAGAAATCTGTGGTCCCCAAAGCAGCAAGGCCCCACTGTGCACGGTAACTCAGGAGAAGTCTGACAGCCTGAATCCCCATTTTCTTGAGGGGATATTAGTTTTAAAAACTGACATCTAAAAATTCTCATCAATCTACAGCTGGTAACTTACCACCGGCACCTTAAGGAACAGAACAGATTGACGGGCCATGCTTAAATTTGCATGTCTTCTAAGAAAAATCAGGTTCAACCACATTGGAGGTGAAAGCATTCGGGGAGATTGCACCTGCTCTTCTGAGTCAGTCACCTGATGCAACCAGCTGGCCCTGGAAAGACATGCCGTGCTTTCCACGTCACCGGAAGGCTGTATGAGAGCTCTCCGGGGTAAAGCCCACCTCGTCTGCTGGGGGCCTGTACACCTCGGCCACTGCTTCCCACCAGCGTGCAGGGGGCCAAAGGCAGGACTGTGCAAAGTGGGCTTGTGAAGGGGTTTCAAGCTGGCTTTCACTAGTACGAGTCCTTTTCTCCTTCTCTGTGTTCAACAGCAATCATCCTAGCAGGCTTCCTGACCCCAGCAGAGGTCCCAAATAGACACGTCGAGCAAATTTTAAATGGCTTTATTAAAGGCTGTTAATATAAAATACAACAAAGTTATGAGCAGTCAGTAAGAAGTTTTCATTTTTGAAAACATATATCAAAGAAAGGGAGGCTGCTGTGACACCCACGGGGTGGGTGCAGCTGGGTGCCACATCCTGCTGTTCCCAGAGCGGGTGGCACACCCAAACCCAGAGGGCAGGGGCAGCGGGGCTGGGGGGGGGGGGGGGGGGGGGAGCGGTTCCAAACCCAGAGGGCAGGGGCAGCGGGGCTGGGGGTGGGGGTGGGGGGGGTAGCGGTCCCAGGTGAAAGGACTGAGACTGGTCTCTAGCCTCCTGGTGGAGATTTTCCAATGACGGTCACCCAAAGCAAGACACTGAATACCTGAGCTGAATCCCAGGGGCAGACAACAGGGTGGCCAGAGGGAGGGGATGCAAAACCACATTAGGCTTCAACTGAAAAGTGTGTGTTTTTAAAATGATAACTATAAACTTCTGGTTTTAGAAACGCCCTCGATACATGGCAAAAAGGGGGCAAAACATATAAGAGTTTAATTTTTCCTTTACTTGGACACACTAAACATAGATTCCCAGGAGGGCAGTGAAAGAAATCATCTTTGCATAGGCTGACCGGGCTTAAGAGGAGAATCTGCAGGGTCGGGCAGGATGGAGACCCATGAGCTCACGTCCTCCAGGCCTTCACCTCTCTCTCTCACGCTTCTGCGCTTCCGAAAGCAAAGCAAAGCAATACAACTTCAGTACTCCCTCTAGGATTTCCCAAGTTGTGGTTTTACATTTAATCTCAGGAGGCTGTACCTCTATGAAACTTTCAACACTGTTATGGATAACTGAATACTCTCGGGTACTGGACCCCAGATGGCGTTAAAGAAGGTGGAAGCTCTCAAAAGTCCCCGTGCCACTCATTTCCCAGGAGAACCTGAAGGGAATACTGGGTCTTATGAGAAAGTGGAAAAGAAATCAGAGTCATCTCCCGAAAGAACAGACACATCAGCTCGGGCTAACTGTCCCGGGATGCAGATCTTTCTTCCCTGCTACACCAACACCAAGGAATGCAAACTCCCGTCTAGACATCTTTTTTTCTTACGGGGACTCTGCTGGCAAGCATGGGTTCTAAGGTCACTGCCCTCAAAGCTGGAAGTGAGGGCAGGTGTCGAGCCCGGCTCCGAGGCTCAGCAGCTGACCTGCAGGGCTGGCACCCGGCCGAGCGTTTCCAGCTGGGATTTCGTTTTCCCCTCATCGCCGTGCTAGGAATCTTTTTTTCTCTTGAATGTTTCAACTATACTTAAACAGTACAGAAGGGACATGTATTCACCAAAATACCGTCAGTCACCAAAGGAGGAGGGTCAGATGCAAGACCCCAAGGGGCCAAATGAGGTTTAGGGACAGAATGCAATTGGCAGAAACCAAACCAAAAGTTGGCTAGGCCACAGCTTTGGCAGAAACTTTCCTGGAAAAAACAAGTCGCCATGTGCTTTACCTTGGAGCCAGATAAAATATTCTAAAAATCATTTCAGAAGGTCCTATGAAACAGAAAGGCATCTTAAAAAGACACACTTTGATACTGAAACTAGGTGCTCACTGGCAGGACTCGCAGGGATTAAGGCGTCAGGTGAGGAGAACACAGTGAGAGGCAACGTGGAGACCACGCTCGGGCACGTACTGCAGGCTCGCACCACCCGGGGCCGCGGGGTAGCGGCTCCCCGCCTGCCCTACCCCGCCCGGTCCTCCTGGGCAGCCTCAGAGCTGCCCTAACGCCCCTCCCCAGCAGCAGGGAACACAGGTCAAGCAGGCAGCTGAGTCCACCTCCAGGAGATGCTGTTGCCATGACCACGAAGGTCTCCAGGGGGCGCCGCTCGGGCCATGCAGAAACTCGACTCCGCTTCTGCTGGCGGTCAGGGTTGAGGGAGGGTCCACCGTGACGCAGCTTGACCAGTCCTTGGGATGAAGGACATCCAGTGCCCCTGCCAGCTTCACGCTGGAAGGTTCTAACACAACTAATCAGAAGGGCCTGGTCTGCCAGCAACACCCGCAGGTGCCCAGGACAGGAAACACCCAACAGGCCCCAGAAGTAGCAAAGAACTTCCAAAGAGAAACTGGTACAAACCCAAGAAAAGTGGTAGCCCTACAACTGCTACATCTAGGTACAAAATAATGTAAAGTTAATACAAAACTTTTAAACATGCAACTCGTTAATAAACAATGATGAACAGTTTGAATAAGTACCACGGCAGCTTAAAGACGACCTCCATCACGTGCCAACAACCTGTTTCCTGGAAATGACGTGAGAATGAAGGGTGGCACATGATGCAGAAGTGTGGCTTCAGCAAGGGAAGCCTGGACAGCTGGAGCGTGGGGTTGAGGACTCCCGCCACGTGGGGCAGGTCTCCCCATGGGCACAGCCAGCACCCAGCACCATTATTGCTGAGGACAGCCACCCACTGAAAGGAGCCCCGTGCATTTCTAAAAGGGAGGGGATACAGGAGAGGAGATGGAAATCACTTTATGATTTTTGTGGCAGGGTTGAGAAAAATCTTTCTCTGAGGAGGGGGAAAAATTGGGTGGAGCTAGAACAGAACTTTTATTTACAAGGTTTACTGAATTCCTAAGAGTTTTTAAAAATTCCAAAATGTAAAACTTCTGTTAATCAAATCGTTGAAAATAGCACAGGTATCTGGTCTTACCAAAAAGGGAAAAATCTGGAAAGCTGGACAAGGCAATATTTACCAGCCTCCAAATGGTTAAGAAAAGAGTGTACAGAAACTAGCAAAAGACACAGGGGAGCGCTGCCCTCCTCCTTCGCCACAGCACTTCGGAAAACATTTTGGGATTATTGGCTTGTTTTGTCTATAACACATTTTACCAATTGTCCAGAAAGTCAAATCCTGTCTTCAAGATGACATTACTTGAGCTGACCTGTAGAAGGGACAAAAACACCAAAATAAGGCATGAGACTAAGTTAGCACAATCTAAAAACAGCACCTCATTTAAAATGACCCAAATGAAATAGTCTGCTCACGTCTCAGAGGCTCCCTGACCTCAATTTGCCTCAGTGCTGGGAACCAGAAAATTAAATAAAGCTCAATGCAAGCCACACTCCGCCAGGATCCAACACGTACCCCGCTCCGTCCCCAGGCATGTCTGAGGGCAGCCTGCGGAACCTACCCACGGAGAAAAGGAGAAAAACGTAGCTTTTCTATTTTTGAATGATGGGCATGTTAAAATTTAGTCACTGTGGAGTGAGAGGACAAGTTACAAGTTCCATGTGAGCCTAATATGAAACACACACACACACGCTGACAGAAGAAACAAAATAAAATAAATTACCAAGTTGAGGGAGTGAAAAATATGGAGAAAGGATGTAAAGTTTATTCTTTTCTGATGATGCGGAAGGTTCTGGAGTGATCTTCCCTAACCCAGGGCCATTCTTCAGGTCACAGACTGCCCACTCACAAGACATGGGGTTGGTTTAAAGGGCCGTCTGTGAGCACAGGCCACTAATTCAGACACATTTGCACAGGCTTCTGCCAGCCGCCTGAGGTGAGAGGCCCGTCTCCCGGGTCTAACATGAGTGTGTGTTTCCCTGGTGGCCGCAGTCTTCCCGAGCGAGGGAGCCTTGACCCTGTGCTCTCCACACACCGGCAAACAGAAGATGCTGACGCAGAGGCCACGGAGCTGAACGGCTCCCTCTGAAGCATGTCCCAGGCCCAGTTTTGCCGCCTCTCAGGTTGAGCCAGAGACCGAAAAGCCCAAGGCGTTCAGGCACACGTTCCTTTTTCTGGTTTCCTACCAGTGTCTTACGTGCAGCCGCACTTCACGCTGTGCTGTGCACTCATAAATCGGTTCTTTCAAAGGGTTTCAGGTGCTCTGTCCTACTCACAGCCCCCAACCCCACACACACGCTTTCCTGCGTCTCGTTACAATGAAGACCCTCACGTAGCTTATATAGATGCTTCCTTCGGAGGCAGTAGACCCCACTGCGGAGTGTCGGAGAGAGAACACCAGGCAGGAAGATTAGGGCGGAGATGGAGCCGGGCACCAGAGCGGCAAGGGAGGGGCCCAAAGTGCCGGCCTAAGACGGCGGGAGACCCTGAAAGGAGGGACAGGCCGGAAAATTGATGTGCAGACGATGGAAGGCAGAGGGCCTCCCGTCCCAGGGCTCCCCTTCCTCGGGAGGACAACTGACTAGGTCATCTGCCTAGAGAGGCGTGGATATGCCGGGAGCCCCAATCCAGGAAACACCCAGAGGACGACCACAGCTCAACAACAAAACCCACAGCCAGGGACTGCCCTGCTGGCGCAGTGGTTAAGAATCCGCCTGCCACTGCAGGGGGACATGGGTTTGATCCCTGGTCCGGGAGGATCCCACATGCCACGGAGCAACTAAGCCCGTGCACCGCAACTACTGAGCCTGCGCTCTAGAGCCCACGAGCCACAACTACTGAGCCCGCGTGCTGCAACTACTGAAGCCTGCGCACCTAGAGCCCGTGCTCCACAACAAGAGAAGCCACCGCAATGAGAAGCCCGTGTGCCACAACTACTGAGCCTGCCCTCTAGAGCCCGCGAGCGACAGCTACTGAAGCCCTCGAGCCTAGAGCCCGTGCTCCACAACAAGAGACGCCACCGCAGTGAGAAGCCCGCGCACCGCAACAAAGAGTAGCCCCCGCTCGCCGCAGCCAGAGAAAGCCTGCGTGCAACAATGAAGACCCAACGCAGCCAAAAATAAATAAAATAAATAAATTTATTAAAAACAAAACAAAACACAGCCTCCCTCTGAAATACACCTACCTATTTATTTATTTATTTTGGTTTTGGGTGACCCTTAACCAAACATTTTCTCTTCCCTTTGCTGAGTTTTCTCAAGCAATGCAGAACAGCTGGTAACGACAACAGTTGGCGCTCCACAAAACTGGGAAAACACGGAGAAGCCACCCACGCTGTCTATTCTCTTGTAGGGCCCTTTCTTCACGACACACGGCATCGCAGCCAGTGAACCTCTCACATCTTTCTCTTCCTTTCCCTCCATTCCCAGAAAGAAGTCCTTTCTTTAGGACTCCTCCCTGGACACCTAACCCTGTTTTGCGTGGAAATGAGAAGTGGCCCATCATTCCTGAAGCAAGTCTCCCATGGTCCCCAAACAAGCACGGCTGCTCTCCTGGCAGAAGCTTGGGGTCCCAGCCACTTCCCCCATGTCCCTCGGGACATCTGCGGGTCCCTTCCTCACCGACACTGCAGCCCAGCCTCCCAGGCCCCTACGTGGAGCCGGCAACCAAATCCCACCCACACTGCCGCCTTCCCCCTCGAGTCCTCTGCTCACTGCCCCCTGTGTCCCTTCCGTACCTGCCCTCACACAACTGGGGAAGGGCGGTGGGCATCTGGGACACAACCACGGAACAGGCAAACAGGTCACGGCACCAGACGGCTTCACAGAACACGTCTCCTGCCTATGTGTTGGTCGCCAAGCTGAGCGACAACCCAGCAGACCTGAACCCAGAAGTCCTCCGAGGGATGGCAGAGGAAGGAGAAAATGGGGGCATCTGTGGTCCGCCCACCCATGTGAGGTGGCCCTGATCACTCAGGAGGAAGGAGCCCCTGGCCTGAAGCAAGGCACCCACCTGTACAGGCACGGATTCCGAGAACAGAGCACCCTCCGTGTCCCCCACGGGCTCGGAGGCGGCGGCTTCGCTCAGCGGGCTGCTGCAGGCCTGGGCGGGCTGGGGTCTCTCTCGCTCCACGCTGATGCTGGGCAGGACCCACTGCTCCTGGCGCAGGCTGCTGGACTTTTCCACCTTGGCCTCCCTGGCCTTCGGGGCGGGCTCCTGCCGGTAACAGACAGGCAAGACCTTTTCCCCCTTCTCCATAGACTTGATCTGGCTGGGGGTCAGCGACTGGAACTCGGCCTCAGGGCCCTCCCCCCGGGACCGCTCTGCATTGATCTTCCAGAAGGACGCTTCCTCTTCCTTCCGGGGGGCAGGACCCAGGGCATCCAGGCTGGAGGACCTGCTGCCCTGGGAGGGTCGGAGGGCCTGCGAGCCCTGAGGAGCTTTGGACAGCGGCCTGGGCTCGGTGGAAGTGCTGCAGCTCGGCTCTTGGATGGACAAGAAGGACACGCTGAACTCCATCTGACTCTAGCGGGATGTGGGGAGGGAGGGAAAGAAGAGAGCAACACATGCGGTCAACGGGATAGGTGTGCCGACCCACACGTCCCCCTAGTAGCAACAGCGCTGCCTGCTGTCCATTTGCTGGCACTGCCTGTCCGCCATCACAGCCCTGAAACACGGCACAAGCTTTGAGAGCCGTCACATCCTGTCACACTGGAGGCTACAAACAGCTCGGACTCCTGAATCTGACTGACGACTAAGGCCTCTGCTTGGTGAGCAGATCACCCACCCGCCTCTTCAGGAGGGATTCCCTCCCCGTCCTGAGGAGGGTGACTGCCCCCCTGGGGGTGACAAGGAAGGGTGCACAGTCAGCATGACAGCACTGCAGTGAGGGTCAAAACCCAGAACCAAGTCCCCACCTCACGGGCCTCTGCCTTCCTGACCGACGGCAGCCAGCAAGGGTGAAAGAAAAACCAACAGCCAGACCCTGCTCCCCTGGACTAAACCAAGAAAGTCAAGGGCAGGCCTGTGTGCGGCTGCAAAGATGTGATCCCCCTCCCACGCCTCCATCCCACACTCTGCCTGCATGCCCGCTACACACTGCATGTTTGTGTGCCCCAAATTCACACGTTGAAGGCCTAACTCCCGAAGTTAGTATTTGGAGGCAGGGCCTTTAGGAGGTTTAGTTGAGGTCATGAGGGTGGAGGCCCCAGGACAGGATTAGTGCCCTGAGAGATGCTCTCTTTCTGCACCATGTAAGGACGCAGTGAGAAGGCGGCTGTCTGCACATCAGGAAGAGGGTCTCCCCAGGACCAACCCTGCTGGCACCGTGATCTCGGACTCCCAGCCCCAGAACTGTGAGAAGCAGACGTCTGTTACTGGATGCCCCCAGTCTGCGGTATCTGTCACAGCTGCCCGAGCTGACAAGACAGTCTTCCTCTCCCGTGATCTCCTCGGTGCTACCCTGCTGCTCTCAGCTGGTCCTGTCCCTGTTAGGTGGGGACCCCCCGAGGGCAGGGCAGGGTCCACACCCCACATCCAAGTGCCCCAGAAACACTTTCCTTGATCTGATGCTGCTAACCACTGTGACCTCTAAAAGTGGTAGGGCTGAGCTGTTCTGACCAACAAACCACTGAGTGGAAACCTAACGCCTCCTTACAGTGGAGCACCCTGGAGGGTGGCGTCCGCAAGCCCTGCAGAGCGAGCAATCTGCTGCCTCAGGCATTTCTCAAATTAAACTGGAACATTCTTCTCTTCCTCTCCACTTCTGCTCCCTCATACATTCCCTTCCTCTTCTTCTTTTTAAAATAAAAGTACTAAAACTACATATACTAAAATTTGGGGAATTAGAAAAAAATCATTCATAACCTTTCCCTCTTCCCATAATCTCTATTAGTTTGTGTAGTTTCGTGTAATCTCTCTCAGATACATATTCTATGATGCTGCAGCTCTGTTATGCATATAATTTTGGACGTTGTTTCTTCACTTAACCAGAAGCATCATCAATGGTGTTATGTTGTCTTTGTAATCATTAGTTTGAATGGGCACAAAATATTTCATTGAGTGGCTGTCCCACCATCTACTTTCCCATTTTCTTTTTATCAGTTTGCTGCTTTTAATTTCTGTTGTTATAATTGAGGCTGTCAGAACATCTTCATGTACACAGCTCTCCCCCATTTGGAGTTAATTTCTTCAGACAGATTTCCAGAAGTGAAGTAGCAGACTACAACAGGTTCAAACCTTTCTTTTATTATGGCTTTGGGTGCATATACCAAATTTGCTTGCCAGGGGCTGCCCTGATTTCTAATGCTGCCAGCTATATATCAGAGTAGCAACTGCAGCCACTGCTTCCGTGTTGTCACTGAGTATAATTTACAACTGTGCTAACATGGCTCTCTATTACTTTAATGCATACGCCTTCGCTTCTCTCTGGCTGAGACTTTTCCTAAAAGCCCAGATTCTGATGGCCACAGGTCTCTCCTCAAGATGATGAGGCCACAAGGAACTCCAGCTCCAAACACAAGCACAGGCTGCCTTGAAGCTCAGGGTTATAAGAAATAGAACCCAAGAAAAAACATCAAAGCCCATTCAGAGCCTCAGAGCATAGCACAGCAACAGGTGTGCAGAGGGCAAAGCGGAGAGAGACCTGCACAGAGGGTCTGTGCAGAGCGGCACTCCCCGGCCTGAGGCGCTTGTCTGCTCCACTGCTGGAGCAGGTGGGGGCTGGGTGCTGAGGCTCAGGCTTCGGGGGTCAGACCCTGGGGAGGGGACTGGGCCTTCATCAGAAAACAAGACAAATCTCAAGTAAACAAACTAACCTATCACCTAAAAGGATTAGAAAAAGAAGAACAAAAACCTAAGTCAGCAGAAGGAAGGAACTAATAAATATAAGGGAGGAAATAAATAAAACAGAGGTTAGGGGCTTCCCTGGTGGCGCAGTGGTTGGGAGTCCACCTGCCGATGCAGGGGACGCGGGTTCGTGCCCCGGTCCGGGAAGATCCCACATGCCGCGGAGCGGCTGGGCCCGTGAGCCATGGCCGCTGAGCCTGCGCGTCCGGAGCCTGTGCTCCGCGAGGGGAGAGGCCACAACAGTGAGAGGCCCGCGTACCGAATAAAAAAAAAAAACGAAAAAAAAACAGAGGTTAAAAAAAACATAGAAAAAATCAACAAAACCAAGAGCTGGTTCTTTGAAAGGGTAAACAAAATTGACAAACCTCCAGCCAGGCTCACCAAGAAGAAAAGAGAAAGAACCCAAATAAAATAAGAAATGAAAAAGGAGAAATCTCAACTGTTACTGCAGAAATACAAAAAACCATAAGAGAATACCAAGAACAATTACGTGCCAACGAATTTGACAACCTAGAAGAAACGGACACCTTTCTAGAAACTTACAGCCCACCAAAACTGAATCAAGAACAAATAGATAATTTGAACAGACTGATCACTAGAAGTGAAGTAGAATCTGTAATAAAAAAAATTCCGACAAACAAAAGTCCAGGACCAGATGTCTTCACAGGTGAATTCTACCAAACATACAAAGAAGAATTTATACTGATTCTTCTCAAACTCTTCCAAAAGATTGAAAAGGAGGGGACACTCCCAAAGACATTCTATGAAGCCACCATCACCCGGATACCAAAACCAGACAAAGACACCACTAAAAGAGAAAATTACAGGACAATGTATTTCATGAATATAGATGCAAAAATTCTCAACAAAATATTAGCAAATCAAATCCAACAACACATATAAAAGATCACACACCACAACCGAGTGGGATTCATCCCAGGTTCACAAGGATGGTTCAACATACGCAAATCAATCAACGCACACCACATTAACAAAAGAAAAGTCCAAAACCACATGATCATCTCAATAGATGCAGAAAAAGCATTTGACAAAATTCAACATTCATTCATGATTAAAAACTCTTACCGAAGTGGGAATAGAGGGAACATATCTCAACATAATAAAAGCTATTTATGACAAACCCACAGCCAATACAATACTCAATGGTGAAAAGCTGAAAGCCTTGCCACTAAAATCTGGAATAAGACAAGGATGTCCACTCTCTCCACTTCTCTTTAACATAGTATTGGAAGTCCTAGCCACAGCAATCAGACAAGGAAAAGAAATAAAAGGTATCCAAGTTGAAAGGGAAGAAGTAAAATTGTTACTATATGCAGATGACATGATACTATATATAGAAAACCCTAAGGACTCCACACAAAAACTACTAGATCTAATAAATGAATGCAGCAAAGTAGCAGGATACAAGATTAACGTTCAGAAATCAGTTGTACTCCTTTACACTAACAGTGAAATGTCAGAAAGGGAATGTAAAAAAAAAAACCTTTTAAAATTACACCAAGAAAAAAGAAAAAAAAGAAAAAACCTAGGAATAAACCCAAACAAGGAAGTGATTTATACACTGAGAACTATAAAACATTAATAAAGGAAATAAAAGAGGATTCAAATAAATGGAAATATATCCCATGCTCTTGGACTGGAAGAATGAACATTGCTAAAATGGCAATACTACCCAAAGCAATTTACAGACTTAATGCGATCCCTATCAAATTACCCATGACATTTTTCACAGAACTAGAACAAATAACCCAAAAATGTATATGGAACCATAAAAGACCCAGAATTGCTAGAGCAATCCTGAGGGGGGGAAAAAAAAAAAAAAAGCAGGAGGCATAACTCTCCTAGACTTCAGACAATACTACAAAGCTACAGTAATCAAAACTGTGTGGTATCACTACAAAAACAGGCATACGGATCAATGGAACAGAATAAAGAACCCAGAAATAAACCCACACACCTACAGTAAATTAATCTTCAACAAAGGAGGCAAGAATATAAAATGGGAAAAAGACAGTCTCTTCAGCAAGTGGTGCTGGGAAAGTTGGACAGCGCATGTAATCAATGACGTTCAAACACACCCTCACACCATACACAAAAATAAACTCAAAGTGGCTTCAAGACTTAAACATAAGACAAGACACCATAAAACTCCTAGAAGAGAACACAGGCAAAACATTCTCTAACATAAATCGTACCAATGTTTCCTTAGGTCGGTCTCCCAAGGCAACAGAAATAAAAACAAAAGTAAACAAATGGGACCTAGTCAAACTTACAAGCTTTTGTGCAGCAAAGAAAACCATTAAAAAAACCCCAAAAAGGCAACCTACAGAATGGGAGAAAATGTTTGCAAATGATGTGACCAACAAGGGCTTAATCTCCAAAATATACAAACAACTCATACAACTCAACAACAAAAAAACAAATAACCCAATCCAAAAATGGGCAGAAGACCTTAACAAACATTTCTCCAAAGAAGACATATAGGTGGCAAGTAGGCACATGAAAAGATGCTCAACATCACTAATTATTAGAGAAATGCAAATCAGAACTACAATGTGGTACCACCTCACACCGGTCAAAATGGCCATCACTAAAAAGTTTACAAATAACAAATGCTGGAGATGATGTGGAGAAAAGGGAACCCTCCTACACTGTTGACGAGAATGTAAGTTGGTCCAGCCACTATGGAAAACAGTATGGACGTTCCTCAGAAAACTAAAAATAGAATTGCCATATGATCCAGCAGTCCCACTCCTGGGAATATACCTGGACAAAACTATAATTCAAAAAGAAACATGCACCCCTATGTTCACAGCAGCACTGTTCACAATAGCCAAAACATGGAAACATGTTTAGGAAACAACCTAAATGTCCACTGACAGATGAATGGATAAAGATGTGGTACATATAAACAATGGAATACTACTCAGCCATAAAAAAAGAATGAAAAAATGTCATTTGCAGCAACATGGATGCAACTAGGGATTATTATACTAATTGAAGTAAGTCAGAAAGAGAAAGACAAATATCATATGGTATCACTTATGTGTGGAATCTAAAATGTGGCACAGATGAACCTATCTACAAAACAGAAACAGACTCACAGACATAGAGAACAGACTTGTGGTTGCCAAGGGGGAGGGGGAGGGACAGACTGGGAGTTTGGGGTTAGCAGATGTAAACTATTTACATACAGGATGGATAAACAACAAGATCGTACTGTATAGCACAGGGAACTATATTGAATATCCTGTGATAAGCCATAATGGAAAAGAATATTAAAAAAGAATGTATGTATGTGTATAACTGAGTCACTGCTGTACAGCAGAGAGTGGCACAACATTGTAAATCAACTATAATTCAATAAAAAATTTTTTTTTAAAATCTAGACATTAAAAAAAAAAACCCATCAAAGCTCAGGTGCTGGAGCTCAGAACAAATGCAGACTCTGAGCACATCCAGTGCACCAGGCACAGTTTTCTTTGTTGTTGGGCTTTTCTCCTAAAAAGTTTTTATTCTACAACGGAGAAAATGGAGGTCTGGAGCAAATGAGTGAATTGTCCTAGGTCACTAGTCCATTAAGAGCAGCTGGGATTTCAATCTGGAGCAAGTGATTCCGAGGCCCGCAGCTGTGCTGGGCATCACACCACATCTAAAAAGCCAGTGGCCGCCAGGGATGATGTCCGTGTGAACGCCAGCGATCCCCATACGTGGCAGGATTTCTGTATGTTAATGACCTAATCTGATTTTTAAAGGGCTGTTTCTGAGTGAGTCATTCTCAATACTCAGCATATTTCCAAACTCCACAATAAAATGCAGGGAGAATGTGGGCAACAGAGATGATGAGTTCTTTAAATAAGCAAAGTGCTAGAAATAGCTTGGAAGTGGGGATTGAGCCTGAGAGAACAGAGTTGAGATTGATCTGGAAATTGCGGGGTAAAGAAAGCACTTTGAGCGGTTCGTCAAACACTAGGCTCTTTTAGGATCAGCCATCTCTCCAGTGGGGAGAAGCTCCCGGAAAGCTGGGCTGAACATGAGTCCAGGCACAGGACCGCACTGGAGAGCCAGGGATGCTGGGGAGAGAAGTCAGCCACAGTGGTTCCAGGACTGCTTCAGGCCCTCGATCAGGGCACCGCGCAGCACTTTGCTGGCTGGAGTGACAACCTGCAACAGAACCACGGAGTCTTTCAGGGCTCCTTGGGCTACCGGAGCCCTCGTGAGAGCCCCTCAGGGAGGGTGACGTCTTGGTAGAAGAGAGGGCCAGGCTGACGGGGGTGGCTACTTGGTTTGGGGCGCCCCGGGGTGAAAATGGGGAAAACAAGAACTTACAGAAGAAAAAACATTCTAGTGTGTCAGCTTCTGAGCCTTTTTGCCCAGGCATTTGTTGTTTTCCATTCTGCACACATACATGGAATTTAAGAAAAAAAAAATGTTATGAAGAACCTAGGGGTAAAACAGGAATAAAGACACAGACCTACTGGAGAACAGACTTGAGGATATGGGGAGGGGGAAGGGTGAGCTGTGATAGGGCGAGAGAGAGACATGGACATATATATACTAACAAACGTAAGGTAGATAGCCTGTGGGAAGCAGCCGTGTGGCACAGGGATACCGGCTCGGTTCTTTGTGGCTGCCTGGAGGGGTGGGATAGGGAGGGTGGGAGGGAGGGAGACAAAGAGGGAAGAGATATGGGAACATACGTATATGTATAACTGATTCACTCTGTTATAAAGCAGAAACTAACACACCATTGTAAAGCAATTATACCCCAATAAAGATGTTAAAAAAAAAAAAAAAAAGAAAGGGTCCTCCTTGATCAGCTGCACTGGTGAGGGTCTGTTTCTTTCCCACTCGCCCCAAAGGGCAAAGGTGTGTGGTTTGTGTTTAAAACACATGCCTGTTGGGAAGGGGCAGGCAAAGAAAGAAGAACAGGGGCAAAGGGTCCTTTTTCCTGACGAGAGTTCATCTTACTTGGCTCCAAGACCCCAGAACGCCAGCAAAACTGGACCAGGACATGGTGAAGAGGGGCTCCTGGTCATTTTCAAAGACGCGCTGTTGTCCAGGTCACACAGAAGTGGCACCTGCACTGCAGCTCCCTCTGTGCTTTAGGAGAGCTTTCATTGCTTTTTGCTCAGTGACTCCACCCTCCCTGGGCCGCCCCCTTACCTCCCGGACCAGGGCTCAGCCTGGCGCCTCTGCTCCCTCCCGTGCTTTCTCCCGGGAGGTCCCCTAAGCTCCAGGTCCCCTTTAGAGGTGTCTCCTGCTCACTGGCCCGAAGCCACAGCTACCTTCTTCCCCGAGCCAGCTCCTCTCAGTAAAGGGCAAACCCACCAACGACCCAGCCTGAACCTGGACTCTCTTCTTCTCTAGTAAAAACGGAGTATTCTTACTCCCTGGGCTGTTGTTTTAGAACCAGGCCCGGCACATAGTAAGTGCTCAGTAAACACAGGCTACTGGGCTCTGCTCCTGTTCTGCTTGGTCAGAGGCATCTAAGCTCCCTGGGGGGTCAGCAGTACTCCCACTGGATCCTCTCCGGGTGCTGGCCCCTCCCCGCCTTCCTCTGGTCACCGGGGGCGTGGTGCCCGTGGCTGGGGCACGCGAGCCGTGTCTGCGTCTGGAAGTAAGCGCGACTCTGAAGCCCCATCCCGGCCCAGTGTCTGGCGTGGAATCTGAGCTGAGACACTCCCCACAGGGATGTACTGCAGCCACCCTGCTGCCCCTGGACCCCCCCCAGAGCCTGTGCTTCCGACGAGGTCTCTGACCTCACCTTCCCCCGTGGCCCTGAGGCTATGCAAGGGGGCCCTCTGACACTGGAGCAGATCAGTGTGCAGGGGAGGCCAGCCCTGCCTCGTGACCTGACAGCCCAGCCGGGCTGCGTCTGGAGCCTGTGATGAAGCTAGCAAGTCAGGAAGCTCCCGTGCAATCTTCTGATTTCTGGAAAAAGTCCGTTTTTCCAGGTGTGGACAAAGCTCTCGGGAACCCGGTGCCCTGCGCCGAGCGGGGCCCAGCGACAGGAGGCTGCTCAGGAGGCTGCTCCAGGTGAAGAGCAGTCCCCAGCTCGCACAGCAAGCCGGAGGGGGATTCAAGCCCGCGATATTACACGAGAGGGCTGAGACGGAACAGTGAGGGACACTCAGGAAGCCCTCTCCCCTCCTCACAGCGATGCTGACGGCGCTACCCTCTACGTCCCAGGCACCCCGGCTGGAGCCCCAGGGTTATGCACTGAGCTGGGCCTGGGTGTCAGCCTCCCCATGTGGGGAACTGGGTCTTAGCTGGCCACGTCCGTTCTAAAAACAGAAAGCCCATAACTGAGCCCAGTGTCTATTTTTACGTCCTACTCACTGGAGAGGAATGTGTAATATTTCAGTAAAGGAGGGTGCAGGCGACCAAAACTAACTGTTTGGCTTGGCGGCCTCTGGCGGGTCTGAATTGCTGAGATGAAGGCTGCAGAAACATTGTCAGAAGATACAATAGCTTTACTGGAGCAAATCCTAATAAATTTACAAACCATTTAACATTTACCCCCTCCTCCACCTCCCCCACCAAAGGAGGAAAAGGAATAAGAAGAGGGGAAGATACGAAAAACTCTTAGAATCTAAAAATTAGCAGATGACAAGCAGGTGGGGAAGAGACAGAACGGCCTAGCCACCGAGACCGGGGGTGTCAGACCCTCCAGGCCAGTGGGGCACGGGGGACAGGGTCTGGGGACCACCCGCCCCTAACGCGAGGCCCCAGGGGCTAGAGGACGCTCCTGTATTTTCACCAGGGAGCCGGGCAGACGATGGACGGGGCCCAGCTGTTGGGCCCCATGGCAATGAGCCTGGGGAAAACCCACCAGACACCCACCAGACAGTGGGTGTGCAGGAGCCTGCGGTTATAAGGCCACAAGGGAAGGACAGGAGCCTCTGCCCTCCAGGTGCCTGTCGTCTCGCAGGGACAAGACGCACCAACAAAGAGCACCACCGGTGACATTAACGTGTGTCCGCCTAGCGCAGAACTTCTCAGAGGGGACACAGAAGGGGGACGGTTGCAGACGCTGAGGCAAGGGGTGAAGCACACAGCGCTGGGCTAGGACATCTAGCTCACACCCCCTCACTCTGGGCCTCTGTTTCCTCATCTGTCAAAGCGCGCATTGTGGGGATTAGCTGAGGAAATGCCCCCGAGGTGCTCAGCACAGATCGGGGGCCTGTGGGAGCTGCCCGGCTGTCACAATGACTGGGAGAAACACAGGAACGGAATCTGCTCCGGGTCTAGGGGCAGGTGGATCCTGCACAGGTGGCTGGGGGCCAGGGGGCTGGGCAGGGCACCGAGGCAGGCGAGATCGGTGCCATGGGGCAGGGCCGTGGGGCTGGAGAAGAGACCGGCGGGAAGGACCCTTGGGGCCAGAGCAGCAGGCTGGGCCCTGGGCTGAGGAGCTGACAGGTCACTGCACCTACAAGAGCCAGGAAGGGTCCAGAGCAGGGGGCCACAGGCCTGCTCTGGATCTCAGGAAGGTGAGCTAGAGACGGCACGGGGGAGGGGCAGGGAGGCTTCACTGCTGGGCAGAGACGGGGGTCTCCATGAGGGCCCCTAGGCAGGAGCGATGCTGTGATGGGAGCATGGCGTGGCTCCACGGCCCTGCGTTTCTCAGAAACTTTGGGCTGGCGGTGAGGGGGGACAGCCAGGCAGAGCCATACCTGGGGACCCAGGGAACGCTCCATGTACGGACATCGCGACGGAACACCCTTCTGTCCCCGCGTGGGCAAGAGATGCCTGTTAGCCATAGACAGACCCAAGCTCCAACCCCTCTTCCTCGATTCAACCCGCCTGCCCGTTACTGCTGCCCCTGAGCCCCGGCATCCAGCCCGCGGCGGAGGCAGCCACGCTGACCTCCTGGGCGAGAGAATTTGACGCGCCTGCAGATCCCTGGCGTGGACCCCAGCCCGCGGAGACGTTCTGGCTCCCAGGCTTACTCCTCCTCCTGAGGAGCGGCTGAGAGGCCTCCCTACTCCAGGAGCGGTCTGTGTTGACCCTCGGAGACCAGGGAGCTGCTCCCCACCCAGCTGACTTACGATCCCCAAAGAGGCAGCCGAACCTCGGGTGAAGGACTCGGGTAGACGGAAAGGGAAAATCCAGACCGCCTGGGGGGAGGCGAGCGCGGTGGGCGCGGCGTCCCCAGAGTCCAGCCACCCGGCGCTAGGGCCTGACCCGCCTCTGCAGGCGTCTCCTGTCCACCCCCAGCCCAGAGGGGCGGCGGCGCGAAGCATACCCTCCTCCCGACTCCCCTTTCTGGAGCCTCCCAAGTGCTGAGTGTTCTCCCCGTGCAACCTCAGAACGGGAGAAAGGACTCCGCCGTGGAGCCCTGCAGGCACCCTGGCGCCCAGCACACCTGCCAAGCTGACGGATGAGGGGAAAGATGATGACCAAGGGCACCTCGCCCGGCCGGGACGGGCACTTCGGCCCCGGAGCCTCCCTTCCGGAGCGACAGAGGCATCAGGCCTGGCCCGGCCTCGGCAGGAGGCGACCCAGGAGGGGAGGGCAGGCTGGAAGACCGAGCAGGATCTGAGGAAACGGGCAGTGCTTGCCCGGCATCGAGCCTCTCCTGGTCAGAGTCTCCTTTCAGGGATGGACAGCACCAGCTCGTCCACGCTCTGCAGGTCTCTGCAGGGGTCCTCGGCCACGGGCTGGCCCAAAGGAAGGAGCCCAGACAGAGGTGCAAAAGCTGGGAAGAAATCCCAAATCCCTGAGATTCTCGGCTCTGTGCTCAACAGTCATCACCTGGGGTCTGGCCTCAGCTGATCGACTGGTGGCTGAAGAGTCAGAGCTGACAAAGAGCTAGGCACTTAGTTGGCCATCCTTAAATGTCTGCAGAAGTGAGGACCTCCCTGGTGGTCCAGCGGTTAAGACTCCGCGCTTCCAGCGCAGGGGGCGCGGGTTCGATCCCTGGTCGGGGAACTAAGATCCCACATGCCGCGCAGCACGGCCAAAAAAAAAACTCTGCTGAAGTGAACAGCTGCAGAAGGCATGAGACCGTATCTACCAACGTGTATGTAAATATGCATCATGTGAATAAAGGAAAATGACTGGAGGAAGGATCGCGTGGCTAAAGTGGTCCTCCTGTGTGAGTTCTGCCCCCAGACGCGGTCATCCCCACGCTGGGATCTCTGCCGAGAGCAAGTGTTTACTCACCTCTGAGCCTTAAGCATAATGTTTGTCCCAGAGTGGAAGGATAATCAATGTCCGCCGGATTTTTGAAAAAAATCAGTGAATGATGTCATAGAGACAGAAAGAAGAGGGTGGTTGCCAGGGGCTGGGGGAGGGGGAAAGGGGGCTTTCGGCTTAAAAGGAACAGAGTTGCAGTTTGGGAAGATGACAAAGTTTTGGAGATTGATGGTGGCGACAGCTGCACAACAGTGTGAATGCACTTAAGGCCACCGAACTGCACACTTACAAATGGCTAAGATGGCACGTTTTATGGGATGTGTATTTTACCACAATTTAAAATTCAAAGAAAAACGTCAGTGGATGATATAATCAAATGAAACGACCCGCTGTCGGGGCTGTCAGAGCGTGGAGTCTTCGATTCAAAATGGCACAAATTCTCTGCAACTGTCCATCAGCAGCTGCGATCCATGTTCTCACACCCCAAAACCGGGCTGGACTGTGCCTCGATTTGACTATTAGAACGAGGCAGAGGGGATACTTTGGTTCCCAAGCCTCAGCCTCGGAAGACCCTGTCGGCTTCCACTCTTACCCGAGGGAACTCTTCCACCAACATGTAGTTCGTTGGACACATGTGGCCCGAACCGGACACAGCAGAGAGGGTACCCTAGAGCAATCAGCTCCCATCGGCCGTCAGATGACACGTGAGCGGTCCCCGGCGAGGCCCACAGAAGAACAGCCCGGCTGAGCCCTGCCCAGACCACTGGCCCCCAGAATCAGGAGCAAAGAAATGGCTGCTTCAAGCCGCGAAGGAATGAGGTGCCTGCCATGCATCAAAGACATCAAATGACAAAGAGTCTCCAGCCTTGCAGCTGGAGGTCAGGGCCACCCTGCCCTGGCTACCCCACCTCCTGCATGCAGCTCTCCAAAGAAGTTCTCATCCGTCTTTCAGTCCTAAGGAAGAGCATGACAATGCAGAGAGGTGGGCACTCGCGCTTCAGCTGGGGAGAGGCGAGTGGTGGAACTCCGACTCTTGATGACAGAGCAGGGGTAAGGCCCTCTGCTCTCTGGAACGCTCTCTATTTTGCCTCTACAAAGTTCTGACTTTAAATCACGTAAGTGTGATTTTGAGAGCTCAAATCAAAAGGTGAGGACACAGCCCACCTGTTCACGAAATAAGCTGGTTCTCTCATTGAAAGGGAACGTGAAATGAATTGGGAGATTAGGTTTGACATAAATACACCACCATGTGTAAAACAGATAGCTAGTGGGAACCTGCTGTATAGCACGGGAAGCTCAGCTCGTGCTCTGTGATGACCTAGATGAGTGGGATGGGGGGAGGGGCGCGGTGGGAGGGAGGTCCAAGAGGGAGGGGATACAGGTATACATACAGCTGACTCACTTCATTGTACAGCAGAAACTAACACAACACTGTAAAGTAACTATACTCCAACGGAAAAAAAAAATGAAACTGAGAACTCTGAGCCACAAAGACTATACCTTTTCCTAAAAAAAAAAAAGTTAATTAAAATGAGCAACACATATTGACTTAACTTTATCAAGCCTTCTCAATTTATGCAGGTTCCTAAGGGACCTGGATGGTGTCTGTGGACAGTTAACACCAGCACGAGTGCTGGACTGGGTCAGCACACCTTTTTCTGGAGACCTTTTCCCGGCACCTGTTCCCACAATGAGCCTCATTCTCAGCAGCCGCCCCAGGTGCTGCCCCATCCTTGCCACAGAATGTCATCTGCATCAAGGTAATAACAGATGAAACATCCCATCCCACAAAAACGGCTGACTCAGGAACATTTAACAAGGTAAATTCTTACGAGAGTAGATATCCTCATGGGGGGCACGATGGACTTAGGGCTGGGGGCATTTTAACTAATTCGACTTCTCTGTCTTCATCACTGAGACGTCATCAAACACAGGGCCCAGTCCAGTAACATCTGTGCTGCCTTCCCGAGGCTGTCCACTCCCCCCTGCAGACTGCCCATCTGCCGAGGATTACAGTAAGGCCCCTACATACGAACGAGTTGTATGTAGGTACCCAACTAACACAATGGGCTATCTAGTACTGTACTGTAACAGGTTTAAAATACCTTTCGCACAAATAACACATAAAAAACAAAATAATCTTACAGTACAGCCCCTTGAAAAGGACAGTAGTCCAGGACAACAGCTGGCGTCCAGGGGCTGGCATCGAGTGAACAGGCAAGAAGAGTTCCTGACTGAAGGAGGGAGAGGAGGTGGGAGACGGTAGAGCTAAAGGATCGCCAGCAATAGGAGACGGAGGAAGCTGCAGTTTCACTCACGCCTGACGTGGATGGAACGCACGTTCCCATCTTTGAAAGTCTGTAACTTGAAGGTTCGTATGTAGGGGACTTAACTGTAGTGCTTGTCAGTTACCCATCTGGGGAACCCATATAAAAGGAATATTGACGGCCCTGGCTGAACGTCACTGTGGCGAGGTCCCTTCTAGCCACCTCCAACTCCCTTTGCCCTGTCACTGGGTGGGTCTTGGAGCTCGGAAGCTACAATCCCAGGCTGCCCCTCACCCTCCCTGGCTGCCTCCCAGCCACCCTCGCTGGTTCAGCCACCCCTTAACCAGTGTCCAGATCCTGAAGGAGACTCCAATCCCAGGCACAACGTCGTCGCTCACCCTGCCCTCTGCGCAGACCCAGGTTATTAATCTGCCAGGGAAACAAAAAAAAAATCACGCACGCAGGATGCAGGTATTTGCATCTTTATTTTTAGGATGTTTAGGACCTGACGTTCTGGACCCCCGAAGGCAGGAGTCTGTGCTTGCAAGAGGAGCGTGGCCATCTGCATTAATGCCACGTATTCGCAAAAGCCACCTCTCAAATCTCACGTAAGGGTCCCCTCAACTTTCACAGGCTTTCTCATCCTAGGGCGGCTCGCGTCACTTGGGGCAATCAATCAGCTAACCAACCGCGCCGCCTGTGGCCAACGCCGCCAGCTGTCCTCATCCATCTGAGCCCTTGTCAAATCCTTCATTTTAAGACACAGACCCCCACCTGAGGGCCTCTCAGGTGGCTTGCAGAGCCCCCCCACTGCCGCATCCCGCTCTGACCTACAGCCCCCTGGATGCTGCTTCTACCGGGATGAGCAACTGTAGGGACAAGTGAAAAACCAAGAAATAAGCCCCTTCAAGTGTCAGGGCTTGAAAGCCCTGATCCAACCTCAAGCCTAAGCCCTACTGCAGGTACACAGCCGTCCTGGTCACCCCCATTAGGGAAAGGACCCTCCAACACACAGCAGAGAATGTTCTAGAATTCAGAGAATCCTGGTCTTTTTCCTTCTCTTCCTTGGGTTTGAAACACCTGCCTTTTGGTCATTTTGCGCTACTTATTAATGCACTTGTACCGGGACAACTAGGGAGAGTGGGGAAATGGATAAACCCCGTTAAGCTTGATACTCTTATGCAACTTTGGCAACAATAACACTAACAGCAATAAACGAATGACTGGGGACCAGCATCAGGGACCCAGGCTGGGTTGCACATCTGTATCCACTGGCTATTCCAGCTTCAAGGGGGCACCAAGGGCACTCTTCCCCTCCTCCCTTCTTCCCTCAGGACTCTGCCTTTGAGGTGACTCTTGCAGGCAGTTCTGATGCATCTGCAGCCTTGTCTCCACATCCACCCACCTTCCTGTCTTGGCTGCCCTTCGCATTTCACTTTAATAAAACCAGCTCTTAACCAACCCGTCCCCCCGCCAAGAAAAGCTTCCCTCAAAGCTTTGCCTCATGGAGCCCCCAACAAGGCACTGAGTGCTGGTGGGCAGAAGCATGAGCCGAGAAAGCCCCCCGAGGGGCTGCCCCTGCTTTCCCAGGACAGGGCCGCGGACCGTGCCCAGCGCGCCGACCGCCACGCTTCCAACCACCACCAAGCCCAACGCGGCGCAGGCCCCGCCCCTCCGCCTCTCCTCTCCCACCGGCAGGGGGCGCATCACCCGCAGCCCGCGGCCTTCCGAGCCCACCAAGGGCTGAACGGAAAATACCTAAGGACGCCACGCTTTTTAAGAAGACAAACAAATCTAAATTTAACCCAACTTACCCTCGTTTCCCAGGAGAAAGGGGCAGAGTGCTCATCTTGCCAAGTTATGTCCTGAAATAAAAATTCAAGAATAAATCTGAAATCCAAACCCAAAGGGACCCCGCGCAGACAACCACCACCCGAGGCCATGGGGGAACCAAACTTCAGCAAGAAGAATCCCAAGTGCTGGCTCAAAACGAGCCTGAAGCTGTCGCGCTCTGCAGAGAATGTGCTGACCTTCTCGGTCTGGCTTCCCCGTCACCTTGCTGGCCGCGGCTGCCAGGCACGCCCGTCCCCTGCCAAACAGACATTCGATGAATGCCTGGGAGCCCCAGGACGGACTCGATGACAGGGAGACCGAGGAGAAAGGAAACAGGGCTTCCGGGCTCAGCTCTCGGCCCTGCCAGCGACTAGCCACACGGCCAGGGGAAGATGACTTAGCCTTTTGAGCCTCAGTTTCCTCATCTGTGAAAGGAGAACTGCGCTTCCCCTGCCGGGTTGTTGTGAGGATAAAATGAGGTAACAGAGGAAAAGGAGGTCGGGTGATTATCTGCCAGTCAACACCTGTACTGTCTGAGCATCGCCCCCCCCCACCCCCCTAAGTGCCTGCCAGAGATCTGAAAGCCTATCAGAGATCTGAAAGCCTTCACAGCCTATCAGTGAAGAAAATGCCAACTGAATGCAACTGCCTAATTATAGCGAAAACTCTGAAATCCTTCAGACCCTCACAAGCGGAACAGGAGAGAAGGAGCCCTTCGAACAGTCACTGAGAGTCTGACCTTGGATCCACTGACCTGAACAAAGGTTTGTAAGATCGCCTTTCCTAGGCCACCCCTCCAACTCTCCAGCTGTATTCCTATACTAGCAAATATCTCACGTGTGCCCAGCTTCTGCTGAGGAATCATATTTTCTGAACCAAAAACTGGGACATCCTGGGCGATACAGACTGAAAATGGGATAAAATAGTTTGAACTGAGACTGTCCTTGCATAAAGCACCCCAGGTACATGATGTCTTCGCGTAAAGCACCCCAGGTACATGATGTCTTCGCGCCCAGAGGCATTCCCGAGCCCCAGAGCTAGGTTACCTGGTTCCCCTCCCCTTCCTGGAGTTCTGCAGAGGGTCCACTTCCTTCAGTACCGACTCCATCCCCAGCCTTGGCCTCTAAGCTATGTCTCCTATTCCCTCCTGGCTGTCAGGCAAAACTTTAAAAATGAGAGGGAACGTGGGCCACTACGCTCCCACTGGGAATCTCAGTTAAGTCCAAGTGTACTCCTCAACTTACAACCTGTGTCCCTCCAAAAGTAGAAATGTGAGTTAACAAGTCTCGGCTGAGGGGGCTCCTGCATCTAGGTCTCTGTGTGTGTGGTCAGGGCGTGGGAGAACAGCACAGTTGAGCTCAATGACCTGAAAGTCCTTAAAATTTTGTGATCTCAGGACCCTCTAAGTTCCTCTTAGAAGCAATAAAACAAGAAGGACTTTGTTTTCACATGGGAAAAATAAAGGAGGCTGATGGAATGTATGTTCCCTTTGTTGTAGATTTGGACCTGTGGAAAAGGGCAAAGGGAAACCAACTGGTAAATGTGCTCCCTCTATGGGGAGGTGGGCGGGGGGGACAAGCCCAGTGGCCACCTCAGGGGACAGAGGAGGCGTGTGGAGATTCAGTGGGCGGGCAGAGGCAGAGAAGGGGACAGGACCACTGGCCAAAAGCAGGACACACCGGAGCTGGACACCCTTTCTCATGTGATATGATCGATCCTCTGAATGTTAATTATGCAGCTTGAGTCCCTTTGAAATCTGCAAAGAACACAGTAAGAAGGTTTTTGGCTTTGGAAGATGAATGAGTGCAAGACTGAGGAACAAAGATGTAGCCTGGAGCTTGGTGAGCCAGCAGGCTCCAGTGGCTGCAGCCCAGACAGGCTGAAATTCCAAGGGGGCTGCAGACAGAGGGGTGCACTGTGATTTCTCCGCAACTTGGTGCCAAGTCAATAATCTTTTGTTTGCTCCAGCAAGAAACGGAGTCAAGGGGCAAATTCCTTAGATTTCTGCAATTCTGAGCTCATAAAAAAAAAATAATAAAGCACTTAACAAAAATAAACATGCCAAACAAAAATGTGATTGAAGCTCTGATGTCAGCCACTGGCTGCACACTCTAGCCACAAAGAGCGTTGGGGGCAAGCACAGGCTTTCCAGGCAGTTGGATGCAAAACGGCATCAGGATTGCAAAGTTCTAGAAATGGATAGTGGTGATGGCTGTACAACACTGTGAATGTACTAACTGTACACCTAAAAATGGTTAGCACGGTCAATTTTATGTTATGAATATTGTACCACAATAAAAAAATCTGAAAAGGCTATATATATTATATGATTCCAACTATATGACATCCTGGAACAGGTAAAACTATGGAGACAATAAAAAGATCAGTGGCTGCCAGGGTTGAACAGAAGAAGGGCTGAGTAGGCAGAGCACAGAGGATTCTCAGGACAGTGAAATACTCTGTACCATGCGGTAATGATGGATGCTTTTCTCAAAACCCACAGAATGTACCACAGCAAGAGTAACCCCAGTGGAAACCATGGACGTTGGGCAACAATGCTGTGTAGGTTCATCCATTGTAACAAATCTTCCACTCTGGTGGGCGTGTTGATAGTAGCAGAGGGTGCACACGTGTGACAGTAGGCGGTAGGTCAGAAATCTGTACTTTCTACTCACTTTTGCTGGGAACCTAAGACTGCTCCAAAAATTAAAATCTATTCTTCAAAAAAGTGTCCCCTCCCCCTGCAAAAAAAAACCTGACAAAGGTAACAAATGCTAAAAACATCATTTCCTAATTACTTTAGTCCCTCTTGCTGTTATTTGTGCCCTTGAGGTTACTTACATCTGTTGCCCCTGCAAGATAGAAAGTGCATCTATAACACCACACAACGGGGTGACTGCACCTCCCTGACCGGCTCTGATGCAGTGAGCTACCTGGGGGCTTGGACAGCCCCTGGGGGAGCATCTCCATGGCAACCAGCACGTGCTCCACATCAGGGCTGCTGCCCTCACTGCCCTGGAGCCAGATGTTAAACATTCCCGAACACACCACAAGCTGCAACCAATATCAGACACACCGAAATTCACTACATTCTACACTAAATGTAACTGCTACTCTTAAATTTTTTAAGGATTTTGGTAATTTTGCTTTGGAAATTATTTGGTGACAAGTAACTCATCTATAATTGGTTGATTCCTCTGTAAAAGTCAGGACTGTTCCAAAATTATTCTAAAATGAAAAATTCTGGACTTAGAATTCATTTCAAACGTGAAATGTTATAAATATTAGCCTTTCCTCTTCATGAAGTTGGAGACTAATGGGACATTTATTCTTTTATAACTTTCTTTCCAATTTTGGGGCCTGTGAATTTCATCATGTCTCAAGCGTGTGAGGTGGACAGCATCTGTAAGTGGCACTGTCCACAGCGGGTGTCCCTTAGTGTGGCCATAGGTCAGCCTGAGCAAGTGGGGCAAGGAGCACGGGCGTCACAGAGCAGCTCTGAGCTCCCCCTACACAAAGCCAGGCCGCTAGCAGCCCGCAGACGGGCAGCGGCACCTTTCCTGCAACAGTCAAAAAAAAGAACCGCTTCTGAGACCCCTGCAGTGCTCTGAAAGTCTCGCTTCCACTCTGGGCCTCTCTGAGGGACAGGCTAGGGACCATTCTGCAACTTGAACAAACTGCACCTTCCTGCAGATGCCCTCTCTCTGGCATACCTGCCCCAGGTAGCCAGAGGGGATGACCATCTCCTGGGTCCTTACTGGTCTTGGGTCCACGCTGGCGCCATTCACAGGCACCAGACTCAAGACTCTCTGAAGAGCATCCCTAGCCTAGAGGTTCTAGGTCTGGCTGTAAATCAGAATCACCTAGGGACTTTCCTGGTGGCGCAGTGGTTAAGAAGCCGCCTGCCAATGCAGGGAACGCGGGTTTGAGCCCTGGTCCGGGAAGATCCCACATGCTGCGGAGCAACTAAGCCCGTGCGCCACAACTACTGAGCCTGTGCTCTAGAGCCCGCGAGCCACAACTACTGAGTCCGTGTGCCACAACTACTGAGGCACGCATGCCTAGAGCCCGTGCTCCGCAACAAGAGGAAACCACCGCAGGGAGAAGCCCGTGCACCACAACGAAGAGTAGCCCCCGCTCGCTGCAACCAGAGAAAGCCTGTGCACAGCAACAAAGACCCAACGCAGCCAAAAATAAATTAATTAATTAAAAAAAAAAAAGATTTCACCAAATGAATTAACAAGTTCATTTAGAAGGACAAGACACCCACATTAAAAAAAAAAAAAAAGAATCATCTAGAGTGCTGTTTTAATAGGCAGAATCTGTGGGTCCCACCTGACTTAGTTTTAGAAAACCAACAACTCCCTAGGTAATTCTAATGCAGCCATTCCCCTTGGGCAGCTTACCTACTTCAGTCCTCCACAGGACACCTGACTGCCTCTTCACACTGGGGACACTTGGCCACACAGGCTGCACTTGCTGACCTCCCAGGCTCAGGGACCCACCTCTATCTTCCCAGGCCACCCCACCTGCCAAGGTGGCCTCAATGAATACTGCTAGGTGACTCTCATCATCCCCAAATAAGGACTTCTACTAAACCAACCAGGGTTCAGGCTTCCATCACGAGGAGCCCAAGGATTTCTGGGCTGGCTCTCACCCACCCAACTTTGGAGCAGGCAGGATCACATTCTGCGCATCAATATAATCAACCAAGGCACACAAACAGTCTCCTAATACACAGCAAGGGCCCAGCAAATCACGTTTAAAGGCCGCTTTCATTTCATTCTTCCCAGAGTTCAAAGATTACATAAAACTACTGCAACAGCGTTTCTAATCATGCCCTTAGTATGTAACCATAAACAATAAACACTCTTAGGTGGTAGTCAGAATATGGTGCACTGTTTGTTAAATTTCTCCTGCCACCTAGAGGGCTGAGTCTCTAAGCGTTAGAATCCCAACCATTAAGCTCCCCAGAAATATATCTGATTTTTCTTGAGTGATTCGGAAACAGTGCTCACTGGAACCATATCCTGTCACTGTCCTCCTGAAGTCCATAAATGAGGGGAGTTTCTGGTTGATAGACAGTGGCATCTTGGCTTAAAAGTAAGAAATGTACTGGGCATATACCCAGAGAAAGCCATACTCAAAAAGACACATGCACCCCAAGGTTCACTGCAGCACTATTTACAATAGCCAGGTCATGGAAGCAACATAAATGTCCACCGACAGACGAATGGATAAAGAAGATGTGGTACATATATACAATGGAATATTACTCAGCCATAAAAAGGAACGAAATTGGGTCATTTGTAGAGACATGGATGGACCTAGAGACTGTCATACAGAGTGAAGTAAGTCAGAAAGAGAAAAACAAATATCGTATATTAACGCATATATGTGGAATCTAGAAAAATGGTACAGATGAAACGGTTTGCAGGGCAGAAATAGAGACACAGATGTAGAGAACAAACGTATGGACACGAAGCAGGAAAAGGAGGGGGGGCGGGCGGGGTAGGGGGAGGATGAACTGGGAGATCGGGATTGACATGTATACTCTAATTTGTAACTAATTTGTAACAGATTTGTAACAGATAACTAATAAGAACTTGCTGTGTAAAAAATAAAATGAAATAAAATTCAAAAAAAAGTAAGAAGGGCTTCCCTGGTGGCGCAGTGGTTGAGAGTCCGCCTGCCGATGCAGGGGACACGGGGTCGGGCCCGGGTCTAACTCTGGGCTCTGGGTGATCATGATATGTCAGTGTCGGTTCACTGGTCGTTCACAAATGCACGGCTCTGGTGCGGGTGTTGATCCTGGGGGAGTCTGTGCACGGGGCGCAGGGGTATATGGGAACCCTCTGTACTTCCTGCTCAATTTGGGGGAACCTAAAGCTGCTCTAAAAAATAAAGCCTACTTAACAAAAGGGAGACGTGAGGAAGAAGAATATGCTCTTTTTTTTTTTTTACCAACTGGTTATTCTTAGGGACTATTGTTTATATGTTTATGGAATCGATGCTTTCCCCTTTGACTTGCAGTATATTTAATTCTGCTGAGATCAGAGGGTTGCCATCATCGGAAGTACAAAAGGGCAGTTCCAACAACAGAAAAGCAGTTATGATTTAACTCCTGGGCAGGTTCCACCATGAATACAAATACAGAAACTCAGGCCTCCTCAGACCTCAGCAGAAACATGCCAAGGTAGTGATGGGAGGATGGGTGGGGGACGGGTCTAAGGAAATGAAGAGAAGAACGAGCCAGAAGTTTAACAGACAGTTCTGGCCTTGATTTCTTTTTCTGAGAAATGGGTACTTTCTCTGGCACTAAGGAAATCTCTCATTTTAGAGTGTAAAAGTAACTCCCGTCAATTATAAGATGACTCCAGACCTGCCAACAGGTTTCCCAGCTCTGCCCCCTCCCTCCCTGCAAGACAAGGAGCCAGTCGTTTCTTTGCAAAACCTGTTCCCTGGTAGCCACTGGGCCACACACCCACAGGGGCCAGGGGGAGCCTGTGTTGCTGCCTCAGCTCCCAAGGCCACCTGTTCAATACACCTCCCCCACCCGAGGAGCCCCAGCTATGCAGAGCCCCAGGCCAGGTGCTACTCTGGGCAGAGGGCCATCTGACCATCTCAACTGGATGGCTGAGGATGACCGTGTTCTCAACTCCTGCCTGGAGCCCAGGCACAGACGCCAGGCGCAGGGACACGAAAAGCCAGGTCCACCCTGTCACCTTTTCTTAAAAATGCATGCATCTGCCAGACAGAAAGTGGGAATCATAATTACACATTCCGCCTTCCTTAAAAAACAAGTCCAAACACTGAGAAAGGAACTCTCAAGTTTCTCATTTTTTGTGCCAAAGGCTGAAAAATAGAAGCCAAGCTGCTGAAGTGAACGGAGAAGAGGTGACCTCACATGTCACAGGTCCTGCATCAGGAAGACACATATCCGATTAGGTGAGGAAAGTTCTGGAAGGGCACTACCAATTTCTGCTTCATAATGCTGCTGCTTTCCGCATTGCTTGAAATTTTTAACAGTAACATACAGGGTCGTTATTTTAGAAATTGTATACCCATTTAATTAGTTTATTTTCAAACACAAACAGCTGGCCAGCCTGGACCCTAAGGAGCGAGGGCAAGGTGGCCCTTGGCAGGCAGCCCCAAGAGCATGGACTGGATGACAGCGGCTCGGCGAGGTCTGCTGCACTGGGGGATTCCATACTGACCCCCAGCCTCCTGAGACCTTCAGGGAAAGGTGCTTCGTCAGCCAGCTGGGAGCAGAAGCCGGATGGGCAATGGGCACGGGAAAAGCCACGGGGCCTTCAGAGACCTGCAGAAGGTATCCAGGGGTCAGGGAGGCCAAGACTCAGCCCCAGAAAAGGAGGTGAAGGCCAGGTAGAGTAAAGGAGCCGGCAGCAAGCCTCCAGGTTCCCGCAGGAGGGGGAGGGAGGCAGGTGCTAGAGAACACCTCCTTCTGAGAGCAGCGGGTCATGCTAAGCTGCTGAACAGGGGACAGAACTGCCTTGCTCCAGGGCTTAAAACCTGTGCTCTACAGCACGCGAAATCCAGGTCAGGGTTCCCGGGGCTGGCATATGGAAACCCCCTTCCTGCCCAGCCCCAGAAGTGATACAGGCAAGCAGGTCCCTGAGAAGCCAGTACTCCAGCTGCCCAAACTTCTGAGTTCACTTGCTTATGGCCTGTTGGGAGCCAAGAATGTGGCATAGAGCTCGGAACCCTGTGACTCTCACCGACGTGCTCACATCAGCGGAAGAGTCTGGGAGTGGGGGCAAGGGGCAGAGAGCGACACATGCCTGCAAAGTCAGGGTTTTCGTTTCTTCGTTTTTGGTGTGTTTTTTTGCTATTTGGTAACAGGAAGCGGCAGAAGCAGACTGGGGTGATGGCTAAATCCCTCTAAAATGAAAACTTTTCATCTCCCAAAGCAAAGCCATTCCCAGAACTTTTACTGCTGGAAGAAGAACGCCGTAAATGAGAAGCACAGGGAAAGCCAGACGGCTCAGAGCACCATTCGCAGGCGGGCTTCAATGTTCAGACCAAGTACTTGACTCAAAGGGCAAGCCTGTGTCCATGTCTGTTCCAAGCAAGGCCTATAACCCGAGAGAAGTCCAGGCAGCTGCTCCCCGGTGGAGGGAAAACCCCGCCCTAAGAGGGCAGCCGGGCTGTGGCAGGACCAGAACCAGGTATGGGGACACCAGGTGCTTCTCTTCCGTTGCTGAGAGATAAGTGTCCCACCGGCAGCAGCTCTAGATTCTCTGCACAGGAGGGGGCTTGGGGAGATGACCAGGGGGCAGGAGGGGCCGGCGGCCTTGCACTGAAGCTGTACTGAGATCATATGTTCACGTGGAGGGATTAAACGCTGGTGAAAATCAGGGGAAGACTAAGCATCCCTAAAGCGTGAGCGGCTCTAGTGTCTAATACACTGGGCTTTGAGAAATAGGCACTCAATTGACTGCCAAGGTGGTAAGAACCAAGACACCGACAGGACCCTTCACGGCTTCAAGGCGCAAAGGCAGCCAGCCTCCCTCTCCTCAGCAGGCGCGTCCTCCAAGCAAGGGTGGATCTGGGCCTGGACGCTGGTCTCCTCACTTTACAGACAACGAAGGTAAAAACGAACACGCGGATGGCACGCTGCCACACCTGTCCTATACGGAGCGGCCCCAGCTGGGCAACTTGGGCATGTGAGCTGAGCCCTGAGCCCAAGCAGGCTTCCACTCGTTTGTTCCCTCAACGCGTAACCATGATTGGATGGCAGTCCCATTTGAAGGCCATATGGGCATGATCTGACGTCAAATGCTCCTGTGTGGGACACAGAAATGTTACCAGTGATGAGGGAGAGTACTCAAAGGAACAGGCGACGTCCTGGTCCTTCGGGGTAGCCGAAAGGGGGGCCCAATCTGAGGCGGGTGTGACTGCTGATCAGGAAACAGGGCACATCATGGCCACAGTGTGGACAGAACAAGCCCAGCTTTCAGTATGTGCCCCGAGGCCCATCCCTCGAGCTCGGCAGGACAGAGCTCCTTCTCATGTGGGACTCTATGTGGCCAGCGCCAGGCTTAGCAACAGGAGGAATTTATTGATTTCACGACAGTGATTCTCAAAAGTGGATGTGGAGAGACAACAGCTAACAACCTTCATATTCTCACCAGCAGCAACCATGTTTTAGTCCCACAGGCCTTTCCTAGACACTGTCTCTACTCTCATCCTGTAAATGTTCTTCCCGTTGCAGGAGCTCAGAGAGGTTAGGGGTTCACCACAGTGAAAAGGTTAGTAGATGGAAGCCAAAACAAACCCAAGACTCACAACCAAGCCCCGGCGCTTTCTATTACAGCCTTAGGAAAGGCCCTCAGAACCCAGTATCCCAGGTGGTCTTTCCCAAGTATCTAGGGGGCCCACCCTGCTTATCATCCAAGGTCAGATGCTGGCTAAAGCAAGAGCTGGGGTGCACCTGAGCACCCGTCCTTCAGTGGGCCCACGGTGGATGCTGGCAGTGGCAGAGCTAGGATGAGGATTCTCTGTTGCCAGATTGGCCGTGGAGGCTCCAGGGGCTACATCTGAGGACAGATCAAACAGGAAGGGACAGAGTGCCTGACTCAGTCTGGTTCAGGGCCCTTCTGGACAAACCGGGGCCACCTGTGCAAGCCACTCTGTCCAGCAATCTACCGAGGGGTCACCCGCCACCCTCTCTTTATCATCGCCCCTTGTGCGCAGGAGCGAAACCTCCTCCAAGTACAGCCCTCCTCTTGGGCATGAGACCACCAACTCCACTTTGGTGCCAACCTTTTGCCAAGTCCAGGTAACACATTTTAAACTCCCTAGTGGGATGAAATCACTCAGCCGCTGCAGGAGAGCAGGGGCAGACAACAACAACAAAAAAAGCTCTGAGCAAGGTACCTCCGTACCTGTCCTCAAACTCACTGTCTCTCCGCCATCCGTGCTGAGAGGCTGGTCGGAGGCATTCCAGGACATATTCGCAACCCGTTTTGCAAAGCTGAGTTCAATTCTGAAGATCAGGGCTCCCGTGCTCCTGGAAGGACGTGCAGGTCCCACAGCAAAAAGTTCTGTTGGCCGCTAAATCGCTTTGCGTTTACAAATTCGCAAACAGCTCAGTCCGGCACCCAGTTAAGGAATCGGAGCACAAAATTCACTTGGCCACATCTTTCCTTATCAGCCACACCGGACCCTTATATGGCACGGGCTTTTGGATGGTGAACGGGCATGTGGATATTCTTAGCCGGACAGCAAGCTAAGGGAAAATGACAGGGACCCTGCAACATCTGTAAGTACCTGCAGGTTTATTTCTTCTCACAGTTTATTTCTGCGTGACTTTTCCAAAGAGGGGCTGCCTGCTTTTCCATCACCCAAATCTGAGCCCCAACCCTGCGAATGTCTTTAGAGAGATGCATATGTTCACACTAAAAATGCTTCAGCTCTGGGCTTACATTTTAAACTTATATTCTCATCTCTTCCGTTACCACACCCTCGTTTTTTCCTGGCGAAGCCTTCAGAGTTTAAAATCCATGAAAGACTCTTCTTTTAATTCTGTCAGTATAAGGCAACGTTGGAAGCATAGTTCTGCACTCTCACACTTCCCCCACGTGAAAGCGGGTTTATGACCACAAACATTTTTTATTAATAAAGGTCTCAGCACACCCACGCCTGAAAATCAGATTCAAACCTCATCCTCAACTAGAATTCCTTCCACAGTCTACGACTTCCTTGGAAAACCTCTCCAAGCCCAGCCCCTCCTGCCTGCAGCCTCAGAGCTCTCAGGGCTGCGGATTTCCCTGTATACTGCAGGCTCCTTTGGACTTCTTTGACCCTCACCACAAAAGTTGAGTCTGAAAGGCCAAAGAGCCACAGATTTGGCACCAAACAGATTTTAGTTAAACACATTTCCAGGAAAAGGCCGACTTTCGGAGAAGCACAGAACACTCAAGCCTTTGTGACTTAGTATGGGTCACCCCTGAGTTTTTTCTAGTTTCAGTGTTTCTGCCTCCACAATGTCCGGCCCTCTAGAAGGCCCAGCAGAGTGTCTAGGTCAGAGGCCCAGGCATGCCCTTATATGTACCAAAGCCTTGCGACAGCTCATCTGCACGTATCTCTCGTTTTTCACTGGAAAAAGGAGGCCACCGTACTCATTCCCAAAACTAAGCAGCACATCGGTCTCACTCGGAAACATCTTAGGGCTTCGGGTTTTACCTCCTAATCTTGGAAGGCACCTCTTGCTTCTTGTTACCTTGCTGGACAATTTCACTCTCCGCACACAGCGCATCACAAATAGTAATATTATTACGTATAAAAGGCTGACTGCCTTCCCTGGCAGGCCTGGGGTGGATATTATTATTCCCGGGGGGAAGTGAGGCTCTAAAAGGTTAGGTCACCCACGGCCAGAGAGCTAAATGGCAGAATGGATTCGAACCCAGACCTGCCTGGCTTAAAATCCCTTGCTGGCACTTTGGTCTGACAAGTCTCGGGTCCCCTGAGGCCCGGCGGGGCAGCTCCAGATGGAGGGTCTGGAATGACCTCCTTCCTTCTCTCGGCGGTCCTCCACGAACTGCCCCGGGGAGCCCCCCAGCCCCAGCCCTCCGGCTCCGGGCCGCCCGTCCCACCCACCCCGGTTCCTGCGCCTTCTCCTCTCCAGCCCCTGCCCGCGCGCCTGGCGGGGGCGGCTGCTAGCGGGCAGGGGTCCGCCCGGCCGGGGGCGCCTCGAGGGACGGGGAGCCCGGCCCGCTCCGCACCTACCTCGTCCCCGAAGCGCACCACCTTCTGGCCCGTGGGCCCGCGCAGGCCGGGGAAGCGCGCCAGCTCCTCGGAGTCCCCGGAGTCGCGGGGCGCCGGGGCGCTCGGCGCCACCAGGCACCGGTCGATGATCTCGTCCTGCTGCGCGGGCGGCAGCCGCGCCCACTCGGGCCCGTACTTCTCCCGGATCTTCTCCTTGTCCTGCATGATCTTCCTGGCCATGGGGCTCAGCGACGAGAAGTAGGTGAAGCGCTTCCGCTCCCTGTCGTCCAGAGGCCGGTTCCCACTCATGACGGCCGAGCGCGAGGCCGCGATCGCCGCCGCCATGGACGCCATGCCCCGCCCCGCCCCGCCCTGCCCCGCGAACTGCGCCCTTCCGCGGCCCGGAGCCCGGCGCCCAAGGCCCCAGCGCCCCCGCCTCCCGCCCAGTCCCTGAAGCCGCGCCCCCCGCGCCCGCCCAACGCCGGGGACCCGCCCCCCGCGCCACCGCCCCCGAGGGTCCCGCCCCCTGTGCCCCGCTGCTTCCGGGAACCTTGCGCTCCTCGCCCCTCTCCCCGCGGGAGCCCCGCCCTCAGTGCCGCTCCCAGAGCCACCGTCTCGCGCCTCCTTGCGTCCTCCGGATCCGCTCTCTCAGGGCTTACCGCGGGGCCCCCGCTTTTCGGGGCTCCCCTCGGCCAGCGCCGGAGGTGGCTGGCGCGTCCCGAGGTCCGCGCCTGGCAGCCTGACGGGACTGCTGGGGGTGGCCGCCATGGCGCCACGTGGTCACTTGTTTGACAAAGGAAACTTTTTTCTCCTTCCGAAGTGCGGCGTTTCTGGTCCGAGCCATCGGCCGCCTTATGCCTATTGTATTCCCTTTCCCTGCCGAGCCATCTTTTTCGCTTTCTTTGAGCTGTCCCAAACCTGGACCAGGGTCCTGGCGCGGTGAGCTGATGGAAGGGGGTCGGGGGTTCAGGGCAGCGAGGGCGCCGAAGGTACAAGCTGGGGAGACTGGACTGGTGTCGGGAGTGGCGAAAGAAAATCAGTTTCCGTGTCTCCTAAAGAGAGGAGTAAAATGAAGTGCCGGGTCGCTCACAGTGCCTTTCCATACA
>NW_006776681.1:952658-984777 GCF_000442215.2 Lipotes vexillifer
ACAAGGGAGTGCAGAACTGCCGGCAGGCATCTGGGGCCGGCGGGCTGGTGCACCTGCACTTCGTTTTGCTTTTGCAGGTGAAGACGTTTTCCCCGAGCCGGCCGCCGGGCCTTTGCTTTCTCTTGGAATCTCAGAAATCACGAGAACTCTAGGCAGCTTGATGTTTGCAAACCAACTGAAGATCGGCAGAAAGTTTTCGTAGGCAGGTCAGCTGGGCCATTTTGAAGTGTGCCCCAGAGCACAACGATTAAAATTATACAGAGCCCTCATCTGCTTTACTCTCTGGCAGATTTGACTGTAACAGGTCTCAGGTGAGAATTAAATGTCCACATTTAAAACAAAAAACTGCATTTCAGCTGTTACTTAGGGTCATTGGCTCTGAAGTAACACTTGGCTAATTCTGAAACTTGTATAGTGTTATAAACCAGTGTTGCCTCAAATAATAACAATAAAGCACTTGGATAATTCTGAACACAGCCATAGAAATAGCTTGCAGGGTTCTGTTTTAAATGTGAGATGGCCTTATCTTCTGGCCCAGAATTCCTTAGAAAATATTTTTAGAATGCCATGAATGTGACAAGCTCTGCAATAAAACATATTGCTCTCAACAGTGTTATCAGCATACCATATTGAAAAGCAGTGGGAAAAGCCACCAAATAATAGCCTGGATTGCACAGTATTTGAAGGTCTATTTATGAGGCCAGGAGGTTGAGTTTTTTTGGTACTATTCTATCTCTAGATAAGTCTATTTTATATAGGCTCAATACACCAACCTGAATCCTACTTTCTCACCTCTAAGACTTGTTTAATAAGGTGGGTGATGTTTAAAGATGTATTCTTGAAATTTAATTAACATCTTTAAGGTTGCTTTGAAAGTCACATAGAAAGTGTTCTGTGCTGTTAGAAACTTGGTTGCATGTGGTTTTCACAGCAATTGCAAAAATAAATGTTGACTGCAGAAAAGCACAACCCGATTAAGTGTTTCAGATCAAATATAATTTATTACTATATAAATATAGTATGAAATAAATCAGGGACGTCAGCCAAAGTATGTAAAATCCATGATCTCGGTGATAAGGGGTAACTAAAAGAAAATTTCTTCCAGATTAAAAGAAGACACTCAGGGGAATTAAATGGCTCTGACAGATGACTTTGCTGAAATTAGGAGATAAATGGGCAGATAGATAGTTAGATAAGATATTCACTCCAGAGAAGAAATAAAGATAGCCCAACTCCAAATATGTAGTAAGGTGAAATAGTGGGATGGTTCTAGCGCTAAGCATCTTCTTAGGCAAGAGTTTGGATAGAGGCAGGCTGCCTTGTCCTTTGTGGATTTGGTTTAGCCAGTGGGCTCTTCACAAAATGAAGAGAAAAGCACTGGTCACTGACCCTCTGAAATGCTTTAAAACCTTGCACTCTTCCAAAGAGCATTCCTTTATTCATCAACATTTTATTGAGGCATTTGGTGTTTGTTCCTAGAAGGCTTTTCTTAGGAACTAGCGAGACATAGCAAAGAGTGCTTTAACTAAGGTTTAAACTGTCTCGGTGTCTTGAACTGTGGAGCTCTTTCTTGGCCAGTGTCATTTCAGCTATTTTTCTCAGAAGAGTTCTTGAATCCCCAACAGAATGTAAACTCCACAGTAGGGAGATCCTTATCTGTCTTGTTTACTCTTGGAAACATGCATGTGCCTGATTCAGAGTTAAGGGTTCAGTGACTATTTGCTGAATGAATTATGAATGAAGAAATGAATGAATGTTGCATAGTTTACATTATTATCCCCTCTTTACAGATAAAGATACTGAGCCATCAAAGGAAAAAAATTCACCTGAGATCATCCCCCATTGCCCCTCATGTGATGGAACGGAGAGTCACAAAACAGAGGTTCCTTTGCCTTTTGTTAAATCTCTAACATTAGATTAATGTGTCTAAGGTTAATTACTGGATTATTAATAATAAACTGGGTTTATGGCTACAGTTTATTAAAGCTTCCAAATTACTCATTAGTAAAAGGCAGCACTAATTTTTTCAGTATAATAACTGAATACCCGAGACGATCACGAACATTTCCATTATACGTCTGACGTCTCAGCTAACAGTTGCTTGCCTGGAACTCCTCTCCCCAGGTCAGCACCTTTCTTAAACCTATTGACAGAGACCCAAACAGCAAGGCCATCCCCAGGGTTGGAGGCTGCCCTGCAAGCACCTCTGGGAGACCCGGGGGCTGCCAAGATTCAGTGGCTTTGGGGAAAAGCCCAGAGGCAATGAAGTCGGGTGCACCTGAAGTGGGGTGCCGTGGTCAGGCACCTGGCCACCACAGAGGTGCTCAAAACCTGTTGAAGCTTCAATCTCTTCTTTTTTTTTTTTTTTTTTTTTGCGGTACGGGGGTCTCTCACTGTCGTGGCCTCTCCGTGTCATTGTGGAGCACAGGCTCCGGACGGGCAGGCCACGGGCCCAGCCTCTCCGCAGCATGTGGGATCCTCCCGGACCGGGGCACGAACCTGTGTCCCTGCATCGGCAGGCGGACTCCCAACCACTGCACCACCGGGGAAGCCCAATCCCTTCATTTTTGATACAGAGACAACTATACCAGCCTTCAAGGGTAGCATGTCAAATGAGAGGGGTGGGTGACACGTGCGAAAGGCCCTCCCTCAGCCAGTTAGTACAGATGTCTGTTGAATGAATTTGTTGTCCCAAACAAACCATTTGTGAGCCCACTCCCCCCATGAAGACACTGCCAGCTCATGGGAAACCACAGGGCACGCATTCTAGCCCTGCTTCTAAGAGCCGAGTGACCAGCTATGACATTTTACAAGCCGGTTATTGAAGCTCATTGTGAAATTCCAGGCACTGTGGCAAACATGACAGTTTTGGGAAGGGAATCTGTTGGTGACATAGCAGGCAGTCGGCTGGTAGATAAAGCCAGCCTTCCTTATTGACGCTTTCAGCTTGGATGCAGGCAGGCTCCCTGAGGATGATGATTCATTCCTGCATCTGGTACTGGTTATTCCAGATGCTGCCCTGAAAGAGGACTGTTCTCTGTTCTTCACTCCCACACCCAGAAAGAACCGGAGATGGAAGAGAGTCGGCCTGGTGTGTTTAGAAGACCGACTTCCCTGTATGATGGGAGGGCAGTGTTCTTCACCAAGACAAAAAAGAGATGCAGCAAGAAAGAAAAGACAAGGAGATGATTTTACAAATCTACTATGGGCAGGAAATGTGCTTTGAATATTTTGAAGGGTTGGGTTATTTTTGCAGTTGTAGGGAGAGTTTTCACTGACACAACCACGGTCTGTCACCACGTCCGGGCAGGTGTGAGGCACTCCCTGTGCTTACAGGAGCAGAATCGCCTTCTCTGGGTAAGGCCGCATGATCCACATGAGGCTCAAAATTGGGTCCTTCCCTGTCAACACCGTACTTTACATAGCAAAGACAACCGGCTTAACTGCTCTGTGAAAAATGCTGAAAGACCTCTGGAAAACAACAAGACCCTACCTGTCCAAAATTTTCCATTTAGAAAAGCCTCTGCAATTTTTAGTCCTTCGTAAGAATATAAATAAGTCCAGAAGCAATTGTTCACTTTTTCCCCTTCACCTGAAATTCCCACCCCACTGTCGCCAACTATAGAAATTCCATCCTTAGGGCCTAGCCCAAATGAAGTCCTCATGACCACCCACACCGAAGAGAAGGTAGGTAGGCACAAAAGAAACAGTTTGTCTCCTTTATAATTTGATCTCAGGTAGACCTTTATTTTATTATTTATTTATTTATTTATTTTTGGCTATGTCAGGTCTTAGTTGTGACGTGAGGGCTTCTCTCTAGTTGCGGCGTGCGGGCTCCCGAGCACACGGGCTCAGTAGTTGCGGCACGCGGACTTAGTTGCCCCTTAGTATGTGGGATATTAGCTCCCCAACCAGAGATCAAACCCACGTCCCCCGCACTGGGAGGCGGATTCTTAACCACTGGACCACCAGGGAAGTGCCCCTCAGATAGACTTTTGTGTCCTGGGAAGAACAATGCCAAGATTTTTGGCATTGTACATGTGTGTTATGGACTGTAGGTCAAATTCACATGTTGAAGCCCTAATTCCCAATGGAATGGTATTTGGAGGTGGGGTCTTTGGGGGCTGATTAGGTCCTGAGGGTGGAGCCCTCGTGATGGGATACTACCCTGATAAGAGGATACAAGAGAGCTTGCCTCTCTCACTGTTCCCCACCGTGTGAGGACACCATGAGGCCATCTGCAAACCAGGAAGCAGGCAGACACCGGATCTGCTGGCACCTAGATCTTGGACTTCCCAGTTTCCAGAACTATGAGAAATAAGTATTTGTTGTTTGTATCCTTATAGCGGCCTGAACTCAGACAATGTGGAAATGGCTTCAAATTCATATAAAATCTTTGGCTTACTGAGAGTGTATAGATGTAGTTAGAGAGAGGATGAAGGAGATAAAAAGTGGCTGATGGAGAAGAGAGACAAAAGTATGTGGCAATGGGGACTTCCCTGGCAGTTTGTGGGTAAGACTCCACGCTCCCAGTGCAGGGGGCCCGGGTTTGATCCCTGGTCGGGGAACTAGATCCCACATGCATGCCGCAACTAAGAGTCTGCATGCCGCAACTAAGGAGTCCACATGCCACAACTAAGACCTGGTGCAGCCAAAATAAATAAATAAATATATACATGTTTTTTTTTAAGTATGTGGCAATGATTCACTGACTGAGAAGTAAAGGGAATTCCTCTCTCTCTGTTCCTCTAAACAATCTGCGCTCAACTTGTACACGCTCCCCGATGCGGAATGTGTTTTTCTTCCTTCTGTTTTTCTCTTCATGTCAGCTGCCCTGACATTTGTCAAATGGGCTCCTGGCTCTTGGCTTGTGGATGTCAGCACTTTGAGATCTGTAGATGGTTGTCCAGGCTCCCTGCGGGCGTTCAGTAGAAGCCCCTGGAGCTCTCTGCTCTGCGGGAGACACTAGGCAGCTTGCTCCTTACCTCTTTCATCGTTAGCCAGAGCTCAGGCACTCGGTTAAAACTTTATGAAAATTAAAACAACTGACTTTCGGGGATCATAGTATTTTCACTCTATGGTCCCTTTTTGGATTTGATCTATGTCCTTGAATCGTTTTAACTTGAAATATTATCAAAATACCAGGATGCTATGGAGAATGAAAATGACTGGAAAAATGAAAACGGTGGTCTAAGTTTCTGTGATTGTATTTTATTTTTTAATTTTTGTGAAGATGTTATTTAAACATTTGATACATTAAAATTGTCAAGTACTGTGAGTCACTCACATATCCAAACAGAGAGTGAGATGCTACCGAACACTGAAAATATGAAATATATGTGCTGTTGTCAGTGAACCTGACCCCGTCTAACCTGCAAGACAGGAAGTAAAGGAGAGCAGCTCCCGCCTTTGAGTAAATGACAGTCACTGGCCAGTGCCCAAGGGGAGCCCTTAATAAATACTTGTCAAACGGATGAGAGGTGGGTGGAGGAGGGAATCTCACCAACAACTTGGCCCCCATCATGTTGTGCTACAACTCACAACTTCATCCTAGAGGTCAACTCAAAAAACAAGTTGTATCACATTCGTAATGGTCTTCGAAGTATCTCTTCATCCTTTTCCCAACGTCCCCACCATACGTCAGTTCCCATCATCCGTCCTGGCGTGGCCGGCCTTCCCAACTCCAAGCCACGCCCTCCAGGTTGCCTCTGCCAGCCTCCTCTTTCACAGCGCCTCCAGCAGGGTGTCTCCCATTTTTTTTTATTGTGATATAGTTGCTTTACACTGTTATGTTAGTTTCTGCTACACAGCGAAGTGAATCAGCTGTACGGATGCATACATCCCCTCCTTCTTATACCTCCCTCCCATCCCCCCATCCCACCCATCTGGGTCATCACAGAGCACTGAGCTGAGCTCCCTGTGCTTTATATACAGCAGCTTCCCACTAGCTATCTGTTTTACACATGGTAGTGTATATAAGTCAAACCTAATCTCCCGATTCATCCCACCCACCCCTTCCCCCCAACCCTGTGTCCATACGCCCCTTCTCTACCTCTGCGTCTCTGTTCCTGCCCTGTAAATCTCTACCATTTTTCTAGATTCCACGTAAATGCGTTAATTTACAGTATTTGTTTTTCTCTTTCTGACTTAGTTCACTGTGTATGACGGACTCTAGGTCCATCCACGTCTCTACGAATGACCCAATTTCATTCTTTTTGCTACCACTTTAGGCCCAAACTCTCTCTGGCGATCACCTTCATCCTTGTTCCTAGCTCTGTGCCCAGCCGTCCATTTGGTTAGGAAGTCTTTCTTCCTCACGACCACCTGTCCAAATTCTACCTATTCTTGAAAGTCTGGTTTAAATGCCATGTCACTGACCCTTACTGCATCCCCTCTCGCTGTAGTGTGGTAACTGCAGCATCCATGCCCACCGGCACACCGTGGGCGTTGACCCGAGTGGCTCCCCAGAGCCCATCGTGGTTACACAGGTGGCTGCCTGCCCGCCAACGGGCGAGCCATCCGCTGGGAGCTTCCCTGCCCACCTCCACACTGCCGCCCCCAGCCCCGCCGCTCTCCCTGCTGGTCCAGCGCCTATAGGCTGTCACCCTTCAGTGACCTCCCTCGGTCCCTAGAAGAACTGTTAGGCTAAAACCCCAGAAATATGGAGAGTTCTGATTAAGCTGTTTTGAAAACATCATACAACAGAGGCCAGAGAGCGGTCGAGAAAGCTACATTGCAGAAATAATAGTTATGTTTTTATATCAATAACCAAGAGCTAGATGGAACCAGCTATTGCACAATCTCTGCACTCTCCTCAAACCAGAGTCGGAAACACAAAAGCCAAGCTTGCTGTGTATCATATATTTGGGGGCAAAGTCAAGGAATTTTCTGAAGCTTAGCTCATCTGTTTAATAGAAACTTTCATCTAAGAAGCTCTGCGTGCTGTAAGCACATTAGCACCTAGGTCCTGATAACACCCCTATTAAGAAAAAGACAAACAAAACACACCAAGCTCATAAATCCACAGAACAGATTGGTGGCTGCCAGAGGTGGGGGTGAGGGGAGGGCAAAGAGGGTGGTGAGGCGGGTCAAAAGGTACAAACTTCCGGGCTTCCCTGGCGGCGCAGTGGTTGAGAGGCCGCCTGCCGATGCAGGGACACAGGTTCGTGCCCCGGTCCGGGAAGATCCCACTTGCTGCGGAGCGGCTGGGCCCGTGAGCCATGGCCGCTGAGCCTGCGTGCCCGGAGCCTGTGCTCCGCCACGGGAGAGGCCACAACAGCGAGAGGCCCGCGTACCGGCAAAAAAAAAAAAAAAGGTACAAACTTCCGGGCTTCCCTGGCGGCGCAGTGGTTGAGAGGCCGCCTGCCGATGCAGGGACACAGGTTCGTGCCCCGGTCCGGGAAGATCCCACTTGCTGCGGAGCGGCTGGGCCCGTGAGCCATGGCCGCTGAGCCTGCGTGCCCGGAGCCTGTGCTCCGCCACGGGAGAGGCCACAACAGCGAGAGGCCCGCGTACCGGCAAAAAAAAAAAAAAAGGTACAAACTTCCGGGCTTCCCTGGCGGCGCAGTGGTTGAGAGGCCGCCTGCCGATGCAGGGACACAGGTTCGTGCCCCGGTCCGGGAAGATCCCACTTGCTGCGGAGCGGCTGGGCCCGTGAGCCATGGCCGCTGAGCCTGCGTGCCCGGAGCCTGTGCTCCGCCACGGGAGAGGCCACAACAGCGAGAGGCCCGCGTACCGGCAAAAAAAAAAAAAAAGGTACAAACTTCCGGGCTTCCCTGGCGGCGCAGTGGTTGAGAGGCCGCCTGCCGATGCAGGGACACAGGTTCGTGCCCCGGTCCGGGAAGATCCCACTTGCTGCGGAGCGGCTGGGCCCGTGAGCCATGGCCGCTGAGCCTGCGTGCCCGGAGCCTGTGCTCCGCCACGGGAGAGGCCACAACAGCGAGAGGCCCGCGTACCGGAAAAAAAAAAAAAAAAGGTACAAACTTCCAGTTACAAGATAAACAAGTCCTGGGCATGCCATGTACAGTCCAGCAACTCTACTTAATAATACTGCATTGCGTATTTCAAAGTTGCTAAGAGATGAAATCTTAAAAGTCCCCATTGCAAGAAAAAAGTTTTTATAACTATATAATGGTGACAGATGGTAACTAGTCTTATCATGGTGATCATTTTGCAATGTATAGAGATATTGAATCATTATATTGTACACCTGGAACTCATATGTCAATTATACCTTCATACAAAAATTTTTAATAAAAAATTTTAAACAGAGGGAAGTTACATTGCCTGCCCCCAATGGTGGGGAAACTAGTAAAGACAGAGAAAAGTGAATTACTTGCGCTCAGGGAACACAGTGGTGGAGACGGCGTCTCACGCTGGCGTGCCTCACGGCCTGTTCCTTGATGTTCATTTGTTCTCTCATCCACTGTGCGCCAGACACAGGGCTAGTCACGGGAAGCAAGCGTGAGCAAGGGCCTGCCCTCAGCCAGCTTATCATCTAATAGGTGTGGACAAGGTAACCAGGGTGGGTCTAAGGGAGCAGTCTCCACTGAGTCCTCACCATGCCTGGCATTCCCCCTCCCAGCACCTCGTGAAGGAAAGATTTACCAGCCAGGACACGGAAGCCCAGAGGCTGCCCACCGGCATGTGCAGAGCAGGAACCCAACATGCTGCTGTTTCCCTGGTGCCCATTCACCCTGCAGCCAACGTCCCCCCACTCACAGGACCCGCCTCCCATGGGCAGCCCAGCCCTGGCCTGGGCCACGGTGCCTGCTTTTTCTCAAGTGTCCTTTGGATGCCACTTGAGTCTCTGCTTGCTTGTTCATCCAGGAGAACAGGCGAATGGTCCCGGAGACATGAAGACAGACTTCATGGCCTTGGAGGAGACCACAGGACGGCCTCCAAACTCCCAACCAAAGACTAAGCCAGCTTCGCAGGGTCACACAGCACCAGGGGCCTCTTCAACATACCCTGCAGGTCCACTAGTCTCCACCCTGGCCCGCTCGCACCGGGAGTCTACTGCATCACTCACCTCCTCCGGCCGCGCCAGCCTGCCACCTCCATCACGGTGCTGTGGGCCCCTCTCACCCTTGTAGCCTGAGCTCCATACGAGAAGTGTTTGCCTCCTGACATGCAAAGCTAAGCTTCTGAAACTCATAAAAAAACAAAAATCCCTCTTTCTCCTACATACACATGGAGCCTGGTACACAGAGGTCAGAAACATCTTGGATGTCAACTTTCCTGCCTTTTCTGTGTTGAGAAAGACGATTGGCCCTTCATTCTGCTGGGTGCTTTTGCATCTTCTCCGTGGGGGCCAATGCTCCCCAGCCAGAAGACTGTGTCTCGCCCGGTGGAGGAGGTCATGGGCTGCGAAGAGAAAGCATGTCTCACAGAGGCGGACGGTGTGAGATGTGGAACAGGGCAGACCGCATCCCGGTGCTGTCACCACTGTCGGTGCAGTGTGACGGGGACAAATTTCCACATACATAAAGTACTGCAAAGAGCGCTTGGCACAGATTAAGCTCTCAAAGCTATTAGGATCTCAGAATTAAATTCCACCACCAGAGCAGAAAGGGATATGGCTGGATGGCATGCGTTCATAAGGAACGTGGTGTGCAGAGACCTCCACCCTTGAGGACCAGAGAGAAAGTTCTGGGAGCTGCCAGATTTCAGAGAAGATATGAATGGGCTGTGAAGGGTAGAGGAAGAAGCAGGAAGAGATTGGGATCACGGGGGGGAAGGGTGGGAGGGAAGGGAGGGTGACTGTGGGACGGTGGAAACCAGGCCAAGGAGGAGGGCTGCCATTGTGGGGAGGGAGTGGGGAGCAGAGCCTCGGTGCCTGGAGGAGCTAGATTTGAGAAGGAAACATGGAGTGCAGAAGCCTCAGCAGTCCAAGGGGAACCCCGGCTTGCCCCGGAAAAGCCACTACTGCCAGGATTCCCATGGTCTCAGAACCATAGGCAAGGGAGATGGCACCCAGATGGGTTTTTAGGTAGTGCGGCCTCTTACCATGGAGCCTCTCCTGTCTTCACCCAGACCAGGAACGTCCTTACTTAGCCCAGGAGGCTGAGAAACGAGGAAGCCCTCTGTGGCTTAGCTGGCAGCACCTCTGAAGGCCAGGGAGCTGGGCCCAGGGAGACAGATGAGAGCGATGGCCGTGGCAGCCTGATGTGGAGAGGGCTGTGGGGTGCACAGGGTTATTCTAGGGCGGCTGGGTGTTTGCACCTTGCGAGGGACCAAAGCTGCCCCTCCATCTCCAGGGATAAATATTCTCTGTTGGCCAAACTTTAGTCAGACTCCTGAACCTTCTCCTAGGCCCATCTGCGGACCTCTTTGTAAGATCCAGTTTCAGCAAGAACCTTGCTAAGTCAGTTTAACCAGAACCCCACCGTCCATATCTGATAGGGTTCCTCACCACTCCCTCCCCACATCCCCCAGAGGACCTTTGGCCATAATAATAATTTTCCATGCATGGATAATTGTCCATCCACTGGTCCCCACTCTGGTCCTTGGCTATCAACTCCCACTTGCCCATGTTGTATTCGGAATTGAGCCCTGTTCTATACTGAGGGGTCTTTTGCCCTGTTGCAATAGTCCCGAATAACATCTGTTTTTATCCCTCTAACTGATGTCCAGCTCTGGTTTTTCTCTGACACTGGCTGGGTTCTCACCCTCTGCCCAAGATCCTTCTCTGCTTCCCCCAAAGCACTGGGGCTGCTGTGCTGTCACCGTGGTCCCTTCATCACTCAGTTGTGTGGGGGACATTTCCTAGCTGTTTCGTCTCTTAAAAGTATACTGAATTCCTCTCTATTTCCTCATTTATTTCATTCTTTTTTCTCACCACTTTCAGATTCTTGTCATCTTCCCCTGCCCTCTGGCCCTATAAGACAAGCCCCTCCGAACACACCTGGCTGTTGTACTCTGTCCCCTAATTGTGGAAGATGTCCCCCCTGCTGAACGAGACAGCCAGACCTGGTGGCTCTGGGACCTGGTGGGAAACTCTCTTCTCTCAGGCTTCCACTGCTGTGCTGCCGTCCTGGATTTGTTTCTGCTTTTCTCACCATTCCTTCTCTGTTTTCCTGTTCTCCAAGGCCCAAGCCCTGGCCTTCTGTTCTCTCACCATCTTCCCTGGCTGAGGATTACCTGTAGCCCTGACTGCCTCTCCTCTGCCTGCATTTCCACCCCCCTTCCAGGGCTGAGGCCGAGGACCTGTGGACCACATCTTGAGTAGCAAAGGTCAAAAAAGCAAAATGCCATGCAGAAATTTAAATTCCCTACCTAATGACGTAATGAGCATTAGGATTTCATTGCAGCACAAGAGGATCTAGAAGAGGGGTGATGGATGAGCCGGGAAGGTATGGGGAAGAGACGGTGAGAACAGCCACACAGCATCCCAACCATGATTTGAAGACGTTTGTGCTGTGCCGTCGAGTGGCCAAGCCCCTGCTGCTCCTCCTCCCTCTGACTCAGGAGAATGTGCTGAATGCACAGCCAGCCACCCTGACATTCATGGGCCACAGCAAGGGGGCAGGCAGAGGGTCATATGCCCTGTGTCTCAACAGCTAAAAGTTATAAATCAGAGTAACGAACTATTTAAAAAGTATGTGCTATAGCCTCCTAACTTGAAAACTGTACCTTCGTAAAGACCTGGAAGACCATGTTTGAATTTACAAGTTTTAGAATCCTTGGAGCTCCACGTGAATCGGTGGCACAGGGTGGCACCCAGGTACCTTCTTGGCCCTCCCAGCTCTGACTGGCACGGCTACGGGCCTCGAGTGCAGGCATGTGGACACCTTGACCCATCCATCTGAGCTACGTCAGCAAAATACTATCATATCTGTGCTTAATTCCTACCTATTGAATTATCGGTGCTTAGCAAAAAAAAAAAAAAAAAAAAAAAAAAAAAAAAAAAAAAAAAAAAAAAAAAAAAATTAACGGAGGGGATAGTGTGGGTGATGTTCCGTGCCACCCTTTCCATTAGCATGTGCCTGGAGTGTGTACAAGAGAGGAAGATGCAAATCTGCTGTGTTCTCTGTTAGTCTTGAAGGGTAGCAGAACCTGCCACCATGAAACGTGCTATTTTGTTCTAAGGATTATTTTGAGTTGAAGCCAATGGGGAGAGGAAGGTACCAGAAGAGCTCCCTGCTCTCCCCCTATTTGCCTAAAATCAGGATGTAAATTTGCAGAGCTGTCCCCCCTCACCTCCCTACCAGAAAAGACAAAGGCTAATTCCCCTAGACAACTTTAGACCCTTACCCAGGGAGAAAGCTTGGACTCAGATCTGCATAACAAGCCTCACTCGTGTTTACGATGCTTTTCCAGGTAACCTCCTGAAACTCTTCTATCCCACACCTTTCTTCCTCTTGTCTTTAGCTCAAGATGGTATTTAAGCTGGAGTTCTAAGCCACCTTGGAGAGTTTCTCATTTTCCCCTGGGTTTCTCCCAGCTGTACCTGAGGTATACATGTTACTAAACTTCTGTGTGCTTTGCTCTTGTTAATCTGCCTTTTGTTGCAGGGGTCTTAGCCAAGAGCTCAGAAGGGTAGAGGGAAAATTCTTTTCTCTCTCCCACAGTTTCAATTCTTTCTTGTTTGTCTTTCATAGAAGACGTGTTTAAAAATACATTCCCCCCTGCCAAATGGCTTCTAAATGCAAAAAAACTACCTTATGTAGTGCTGGACATAAGAAAGTGCAATCTATCCCCATGCTGGAAGAAAAAAATATTGTTTTTTCATATTGTTGTTGGACTTCTGCAGAGGTGGTTTGTCGGACTTCAATATGGCATTCAAGGGTAATTTGGACTCTGCTCAATATTTACCTTATACACGGTTCTCTATAATCAGAACAGTGCTTTAGAAATTATAGCAGAGTAAGATGACCCAGGAGAACAGGGGCTGTTGTTCCTATAACAGCATGGAGGTCTCAAGTAGGACCGGGAGGCACTTGGTAAAGCCCATCTTTCCTTATTTTTAAAAAATATTTATTTGTGTATTTATTTATTTATTTTGGCTGCGCTGGGTCTTAGTTGCAGCACACGGGATCTTCGTCGTGGCATGCGGACTTCTTAGTTGCAGCGTGTGGACTCTTAGCTGTGACATGCGGACTTCTTAGTTGCGGCATGCGTGTGGGATCTAGTTCCCCGACCAGGGATGGAACCTGGACCCCCTGCACTGTGAGCGAAGAGTCATACCCACTGGACCGCCAGGGAAGTCCCAAGCCCATCTTTCTGAACAAATCTAATCAAGTCATTGCCATGCTTTAACATCTCCCTCAGAGAACGAAGTCCACAGTTCTTAGTACAAGTGCAAAATCTCCTAGTACAAGTACAAGTGTAGGCTCCACCCTACCTTTCCAGCCCCATCTACAAAGCCATCTCAAGGTTCCGGGCACTTTCACATCTCTGATTATTTTCTCCCGATTTTGCCACTTCTAGGAAGGTTCTTCTGTCCAACCTGGCATACTCTTATTCACCCTCCAAGACCCAACACACTCATCACCTCCTCTGAGTAGCCATCTCCCAGCTATCTACTTAGGCAGAAATAAATCGGTCCTTTTGGTTTTCCCACAGCACTTTGTTCTTCCACAGTCACCATCGTTTTGTATTATTTGTCTTCCTTCTGAATCAAGCCCGATATCAGGCAATCCAGGCGAGGGAAGCAAGAAAACACACCCAACAAGAAAGCAGTTGGAAAATAGCAAAAGCCAGGGTAATGCTAGGGCCCTGGACAAAGTAAGACAAATCAGAGGCTAAGGTAGAAACGAGAGACCATCTGCAGGTGATGCCGGAGCACAGAGCACAGTCCAGAACTGGTAAGTCTGGGCGGAGTGACAGCATCTGATTTACAGTGATGGCAGCTGGTAGGAAATGCTTCTCAGAGCCCTCCCTGATCTCCCAGGAGTTCTGCACTTGTGGTGTTGGGGAACAGGATGAGGACAGACACACTTGTCTCTCCTGAGATTTCATAACACACTTTTCTAACTCATTTTGACGCCTTTCCCAGCTTTTCCAGATTTGATCACATCACCAAGATTCCTGGTAAAACCTCTTTCAAAACCCCCTATAGGATGCTCCCCTCAGTGGTTTTATTGTCTTTTTGAAGCTTTAAATACTGGTTAAGTAATGTGAGAAGTGTCCACCTAGACTGATTGCACCATAGCTGCTTAAACAACTGAGAAGTTGTTTCTCGCGCCTCAATTCTCACTTCACTGTAAAGAAAGAAAAACCAATGGTTTATATAAGACAATGCGATTGTCATTTTCCCACTGAATATGTTTCTTTCTCTGACTTGTCCACCTTTTCCTACTGCTGTCTTATTGTCCTCTACTATTCCTAATAGTAGAGTTATTGTTATTCCTAATTTGCATGCTGTATTTAAATTATACATTAAAAAAAAGACACGGCTTTTTAAGATGTTTAAAAACCTGATTTCTAAAACAATGTGACTTCAGGCCAGGAACTTTTTCAAACTCTTGACTTTAAAAGAAGCATTTAAATAGAACATCGCAAGTTTTTTTGTTTTTGTTTTTTTAACTTTTTGGCCACACCCCACGGCACGTGGGATCTTAATTCCCCTGACCAGGGATTGAACCAGCACCCCCTGCATGGGAAGCACAGAGGATCTTTACTGGATATGGTTCTTGCTAGGAATCAAGTGCACTGTTTAACCAAAGGGAAAGGAGCAAGCTTATCTGTTTGCAAGGTATCAACAGAGGCTTAACTTGCATTTGCAGGGATGTATGCTATAATCATAGTGGACGTGCGTACATACAGGACCCAGAGTACAACTGGAATTTTCCTTGTGAGAGGCTGAGGCTGGGGTAATTTTCCTGACATGTGAAACAGAGAGCTGCTCCTATAAATTGCAGTAATCGAAGCCCATTTGCAAAGAGGCAGAAGACTTGGGGGCCTGTTGCTGTCATCTAAGCTCATTTTAGCAGCTAAAGGTTAACTCCCCATTTCCTGGGGAGGGGTCTCTCCAGAGGAGGACTGAAGCCCAGTAAAGGTGAGGCAGCGTTTGGTGGCCATGTCTACGGTATGGCCCACAGATGTCATTACCCTGGTGTTCATGAGTCCTTATACTCAAACCTTCCATGACTCGCTCTTTTATTAACTTGCCACCTCTTGCTTCTTGTGATTTCTTTCTTTTCTCTTTGTTGTAGCACGCGGGCTTAGTTGCCCCATGGCATGTGGGATCTTAGTTCCCCGACCAGGGATCGAACCCACGTCCCCGGCATCGGCAGGCGGATTCTTAACCACTGGACCACCAGGGAAGTCCCGCTTCTTGTGACTTCTAACCGTCTGTTGGTTTAGTAGCGGGACACTCTGACTTCACACCGAGGCATAGTAGAGAAAGGTGAGGGAAAGAGCCTCATGTGCCTCGTGAGGGTCTGGCTGGACCACACAGCTCAGCCTGCTTTCCTGAGTTCCTCTTAAAAAGGAGAAATTCCCCTGCAGCTCTTACTGCCCTCGGGTATCCGCCCACTGACACCTGGCAAGAGCCACGCCACACCCCCTGCGTTTTACAAACTGGGAACCTCGCAACTGCCCAAAGTTAGCAAGCTGGGGGATGCCTTTTCCCCAACCCTCAAAACTAGCTTATTTATAATGTCCCAACCCCAAACCAATGAAAGTAAAGTGAAACCTGAAACGTCTGTGGGGCGAGGACGGAATCACGTGTCTGCGCAGAGAGAAGAGCCGCCCTTTGCTCCACCGAGGTGAGGCTCGCCGGGCCTCACCCCCCGAGCCCTTTTCAATTTTGCGTTGCAGATGTCAGTGTCCCAGGCCACCTCTCACTCCTCTGTCGTAGCCCTTCTCTCACTTAGCCGTCATTACTGATTTTCTCCAGAGACACCTGCTGAAGATGGTAAAGACGTAGGCTCTGGGTCACATGGCCAAGGCTCAGATCCCAGCTCCGCCATCTGCTGGCTGTGTGATCTTAAGTGACTTTCTTTTTCTCCTCTTCCATTTTTACATAGGTACTACCTTATTTCCGCTTCTACGTGTCTCACAGGAGGACTAAATGAGACAAGTGAGCGCTTAGCACGGTGCCTGGCAAATAGAAAATGCTCAGCAACTCTCAGCTGTGACTATTATGATTGCTTGTCTCTTTCTGTAAGTCAGCTATGAGCGGGCAGCGATTATGTCTTTTTTGTTTCTGTTCCCCAGCGCTTACTTAGCTCAATGCCTAGCACTTATGATGCGTTCTCAGTAAACATCTACTGGTTGGATGGACAGGGTGAATGAAAGAATGTATGAACTGGAGACAGACAGTTCAGTGTAAGCAGTGTCCTGTGTCCCATGTTGTTCTTTTCTCTTGTATTGGAAAGACACGTGTAACGCTGAGAACCAGTGTAGGGACAGGTTCCTCTGCATCCCTGTTAGGTGGACACTGTGTCCCTTGTCTACTGTGTCATGGTCTGAGAACTATGTTTTCACCATAGTCACCAACGTTTTTCCCCAGACAAAAACTACCTACCTACACTTACGACCAAGAAGGTAGACTAGGTAAGAGCGATGGGTTTAGCTATCTCAGCAAAAGCATGGTTCTACATAATCTGTTTTCTCATGATGCAAATTGCTGCAGATATAGCCACAGCAAAAAGAAATAGCAGAGGGGCTTCCCTGGTGGTGCAGTTGTTAAGAATCCGCCTGCCAATGCAGGGAACATGGGTTCAAGCCCTGGTCCAGGAGGATCCCATATGCCGCGGAGCAACTAAGCCCATGTGCCACAACTACTGAGCCTGAGCTCTAGAGCCCATGAGCCACAACTACTGAGCCCGTGTGCCAGAACTACTGAAGCCCGCGAGCCTAGAGCCGGCGTTCTGCAAAAAGAGAAGCCACCGCAATAAGCCTAGGCACTGCAATGAAGAGTAGCTCCTGCGAGCCACAACTAGAGAAAGCTTGTGTGCAGCAATGAAGACCCAATGCAGCCAAAAATAAATTAAATAAAATTAATTAATTAATTTTAAAAAAGAGAAATAGTAGAGAAACACATATGTGTAATAAAATATAAAGAGATACATGGACCATATGATCTCACAATTCAGGGTCACAGTTACCTCTTAGGGATGACAAGGGCTGCTGATGAGAATGGGGAGAGAGTACATGGAGGGCTCCAACTGTTTTCTTAAGCCAGGTGGTGAGTGTTTAGGTGTTTGTGTATCATTTTCTATACTCCTTGTGTTTATTGTTTAATAAGTTGAAAGCAATAGCCAAAGATCATGAAGACAGTTCAAAAAGGAAATACAAATGGCCAACAAACACAAGAAAAGCTGTTAAAGTTGGGGGCTGGAGAGGGAGAGAGAGATTGAGACAGAGAGAGACAGAGACAGAGACAGAGAGAGAGGGAGTGAAGGAGGGAGAGAGGGGAGTGGGGAGAGAGATCAAGAAAGAAAGCCTAGCTGGATAGAGCAGAGAAGGCTCTACCAAGAGGAGGAAAGAAGCAGCTATGTAACGAGAGGGTAAAGGAGGACAGGCAGTGAGTCGCACTCACACACTCTGCCTCCTACTCTTTTTTTTAAATTATTTATTTGGCTGCGTCGGGTCTTAGTTGCAGCACGCAGACTCAGTAGTTGTGGGGCGTGAGCTCAGTAGTTGCGGCACACCAGCTTAGTTGAACCGCAGCATGTGCAATCTTAGTTCCCCGACCAGGGATCGAACCCGTGTCCCCTGCATTGGAAGGCGGATTCTTAACCACTGGACCACCAGGGAAGTCTCATCCAGCTCTTGACATTAGGACAGAATGAGGGATTTGAAAGGCTGTCCTGAGCGTGAGTCTGAGGAGGCAGAAAAATCCCAAAGTTTAGACTATGAAATTATTTATGGCCCTTAGGCCCAACACAGGGTGGTTTAAGGACAGTGAGAGCCAGAACTCTACCGTCTACAAAGTGGTACAAACTACAACAGTGGTTGCTTTCTCCCACGTCTGCCACGAAGGATTCAAAATGCAGAGGCCTTGGGTAGAGGTTTCATTCGTATAAACGTCTTTGTGGTTACACCAAATGCATATAAAAAGAAGAAACTATTTTAAAGTAGCTCTGACTTTTCTGAAAGAATCTTCTCAAATTAGTTAATTAGAGATCATTTGATTTAAGAATTTGTTATTTGGATGACTATACAACAAGCAAAAGTTTTAGGGCCAGAAGAAACGCTGTGGATTGTTAGGTTCACACTTTCATTTGCCATATAAATTAAGGCTGGAAGGATTAAGTGATTTGCTTGGTGATAGGTGGCAGGGCTGGTTCTGGAACCCAGGTCTCCTGACTGGATGCTGTGCACAGCTCATGTGGCTGCCTTGGTTCTAGAGCAGCCTCGGGGGGATTCCCGACTGTGAAATCTCACAGGGACGTTGGGACATTCTGGTGTCCTCACACATGGCACAGCACATCCCAGTCTGCTCCTCTAACTGCAGGAACTGAGATACCCAGTGCAGGACTGACCTTGGATGAGGTGGCCCAAATTCACTGTCAGAAAGCCATCCTGATGTGACTCTCTTGTCAACAGTCATTTGTGTGATGATGAACTTCTCAGCTTTGGATTATGCAGCCGATAAAAAGAAGAGGCACAAGCCAATATGCCAGAGTCAGCAATTTTGAGGTTCATGTCACCTAGTCCATCCTTTATAGGCTTATGTTTCATCCTTTCTGGGTCTTTCCCAGTTTCCTCAGCAGAGTTTCTTCCCTGCTCTGTTCACACCAGATTTCGTAGGCTGTATTATACCGACCTAATTTGTCTTCTCTCTCCTACTAGGGCCATGGGCTCCTTTGGGACAGGGTTTCTTACTCAACTCCAACTCCATTATCTAGGACACTGCTTGGCCTCTAGTGTTGCTGGGACCAAATGATGGCCAAATGTGTCTGGGAGGAAGGTGCCATGTGGACCAATCAGGAATATAAGTTAACGTTCATGCTCCCCGAACAAAAGGTCACTTATAATCAGAGGCACTGTACGAACGCTCATCTAAACCAGAATACCTTTGAATGAAAAGGGGCACTATTAATAATTACAGTGGGACAACAGGCATAAATCAAGACGGTTCTGAGCAAACTGGGCTGTATGGCCACCCATCTTGTAACTTAGGTTTGGGAAGTTTCTCCTCCGGAAATCATGCTCAGTTAGAAAAGATACGTTATTCTAAATACAGGTAAATGTATGACTTGAAACCGCTAAGAAGAAAGGTCTGCTGAACAAAATAAAACAACCACATTCTATCAAAGCATATTGGACAAGGTGGGGATTGTCAGCCTAGCAATGCCCATCCTCTTTTCATCGTCACTACAAGGTCATCACAGGACTCTACCCTATGGCCACAGTTGATGGTTCTTCTGCTATCAATGGTCACCTGACCTCAGCTGGCCGATCAGAGTCCTTTCCCTGAGACCGTCCTGGAACTTGGACTGAGGCTGATGGCCTGTCTTTGGGTCCTGGACCAAAGCCTAGTGCTTGTGGTAGCCCTGAGCCTACCACGTGGGGACCGAGGGTCTGCAGACAGCGACAGGAGCAGAGACGGGACAGCCACCTTCCAGCCCGGCCCTAACATTCTGAGGGCCTGAAGCAAGGCTAGAGACGGAAGCCCACATTTCATATGCCTAAATATTTGGAGGTTGTAAACCCATTGTCAAATAGAATACGTTATGTCCTCCTATCTTGGTACATTTCATAGTAACAGCCGAAAAGGAAAAATATGTGTAAGGGTAAAGGTTTTATATGTTCCAAGGTTGGCAAAATACCAAAGACACCTGAGGTTTTTATTAAGTTATAATTTTTTTTAAATTTTATTTATTTCTGGCTGCGTTGGGTCTTCGTTAATGTGCATGGGCTTTCCCTAGTTGTGGTGAGCGGGGGCTGCTCTTCATTGCGGTGCGCGCACTTCTCATGGCAGTGGCTTCTCTTGTTGCAGAGCACGGGCTCTAGGCACGTGGGCTTCAGTAGCTGTGGCACATGGGCTTAGTTGCTCCGTGGCATGTGGGATCTTCCCAGACCAGGGATTGAACCCGTGTCCTGTGCATTGGCAGGCAGATTCTTAACCACTGTACCACCAGGGAAGTCCCAGACAACTGAGTTTAATCATTATTACACACGGGTGGGTGTTCAAAAAATTTTAGGAGAAATGTTGGGCTTAGTTGCTCCGTGGCATGTGGGATCTTCCCAGACCAGGGATTGAACCCGTGTCCTGTGCATTGGCAGGCAGATTCTTAACCACTGTACCACCAGGGAAGTCCCAGACAACTGAGTTTAATCATTATTACACACGGGTGGGTGTTCAAAAAATTTTAGGAGAAATGTAGCGGTGTGTAATCTTAATACTTTCTGGTTTCATCCTGTGCCACCAGAGTATTGGGAAGCTTGGGACTGCTCAGGCTGAACCAGTCTGTGTTTCACCAGATGGGCTGGGACTGGGCTACCACTCAAGTGAATCACCAATATTAGGGTATAGTTTAGTTGATCCATAGGTGGAGAGGAAGGAGATATAGAAAGGGAGAGAAGAGAGGTTAAGAACATGGGGATCGGTGAAGACTATTTTAATGAAGGTGTTCCTGATACTGAATGCACTGCAGAAGTCAAGACTTTATTAGTCAATAAAGGCACTTAAGATGCAAATTTTCATATGGACCAAAGAGTTTTAAAATCACAAAAAGACATATAATACCAATTATATAATGATAGAATTGTTTTAAAAAATTGGAGGCATAAAGTCTGGAATAAGCTTGAGATATTATATAGTTTTTCTCATTGGATTAATCCTAATAAGAAATTGCTTATTGAGAGGACCTGAAATGAAAGAATTCACAAATTAAGTATAGCCACTAGGAGGTCGGAGTGGGATCAAGAGGAATTCAGGGATCACTGACACTGGAGGATGTGCCTGTTGACTTCACCTGGGAAGAGTGGGAGCTCCTGACCCCTGCTCAGAAGGACCTGTACCGAGACATGATACTGGAGAACCACCTGTGTCAGTGGGGTATCAAGTCTGTAACAAAGAGAACCACCACAGACCTTAGAAGATTAAGTTCATAGTCACTCCCTTCCAGAAACTGAGAAAGTGGATGGTCATATGCAGCCGTGCCGGCAAAAGCAAAATATGCTGAAGAGGATGGAACAGTGTTATGAACAGAATGCATTTGGGAATATTATTTGTCAGAGCAAAAGTTGTTTTCCTTTAAGGCCAAATCATGATGTATTTGATTTACACAGGAAAACTTGGAAATCACTTTCAGATGTAATCAACCAGAGTAGAAGCTGTGATTAAAAAGGAGCCTGCTGAGTTTAATGGAGATGGGAGATCCTTTCTCCATGCTAATCATGAGCAAACTTATACTGAAATTAAACATCAGCAAATACACAAAATAGAGAATGCCCACGAATGTATTGAATGTGGGAAAGCCTTCCTCAAGAAGTCTTGGCTCAACGAACATAAGAGAATTCATACAGGAAAGAAACCCCATGGATGCAGTGTGTGTGGGAAAACTTTCTCTAACAAGTTCAAGCTCATTCAACATCAGTGAACTCACAAAGGAGAGAAACCCTATGTGTGCAGTGAGTGTGGAAAAGCCTTCCTCAGGAAATTTCAGCTTACTGAACATCAGAAGACTCATATGGGAAATAAACCCCATGTATGCAGTATATGTGGGAAAGCATTCTACAGAATGTTCAAGCTAACTGAACACTGGAGAACCCGTACAGTAGTGAACCCCTATGAATGTACTGAATGTGGCAAAGCCTTCTGCAGGAAGGCAGAGCTCATTATACATCAGAAAAACAAAAGAGGAGACAAAGCCCATGTATGCAATGAGTGTGGGAAAGGTTTCTCCAGAAAATCACAGCTCATTTTGCATCAGAAAGTTCGTACAGGAGAGAAATCTCATATATGTAGTGAATGTGGAAAAAGTTTCATACAGAAGGGCAGTCTTGTTATACACTAACAAACTCACACTGGATAGAAACACTGTGGATGCACTGAATGTGGTAAAGTCTTCAGCCAGAAGGCTTGCCTCATAGCGCATCAGTGATTTCATACAGGAAAGACTCCCTGTATATATGTACTGACTGTGGAAAGTCTTGTTCACAGAAATCGACTCATTAAACATCAGAGAATTCACACAGGAGAGGACCCCTATGGATACAGTGACTGTGGGAAAGCCTTCACTACAAAGACAATGCTCGTTGTCCATCAAAGAACTCACACAGGAGACAGGCCCTATGGATGCAACGAGTGTGGGAGAGCCTTCACTACAAAGACAATGCTCATCCAAAGAACTCACACGGGAGAGAGGCCCTATGGATGCAATGAGTGTGGGAAAGCTTTCTCCCACATGCCATGCCTGGTGAAACACAAGAGGACACACACAAGAGAGAAAGGAGTAGATTCAATGAAGGTGGAATATCCTTCCATAAAGGGTCACAGCTTATTAGATACTAGTGAACTCCTGCAAGGGAAAAGCCCTGTTAATATGGTAACTGTGCAGATGCCTTCTGCGACCCCTCACTCATCATTACACATCAGTGGGCTCCTCACAGATAGGAATGTAGTCCTTATGGAACAGTCAGATGCCAGAGCTGCACCCTCAGGACATAACAGAAAGTTTGTGCAGGAGAGAAACCGCATGAATGCACTGAATGTGGTTATGCCTGCAGTGGCCAATTACATCTTATTTTATGGCACAAAAAACACATAGGGAAAACCTGGTACATTCTATGTGGAAAAGCCTTGAACAGTAATGTATAGCTGATTATATGGTTATGTATAACCAGAAAGCCTATGAATGCAGAGGTTAGGAAAGCTGTGTTTTGGGAGATAGACCCTATCATCAGTGATCACCATAGATCATCAATGAGCTTATACTGGGTAAAAATATAAGCGTGGGAATTCCTTTCCCTCAATACGTGTCATTACATACCGGAGAGAAACTGCTGGAAAGCAGTGAATAGGGCAGGGTTTGCAGTGGTACATTCTGCCTCATCCATTAGCTGATGAAATCATATAGAAATAAAACATTGTGAGCACACTAAAAAAAAGAAAGAAAGAAAGAAAGAAAGTCAATTATTGCTGACACAAAACTAAAAGGGCAGGTAATGTATTGAATGACAACTAGATTTTGTAATGAAGTGAAAAAAAGAAAACAGGTATAAGAAAGCATGGACCCATACCGATAAGATTGTCCTTGATGGAGATTAAAAGATCAAATGGTAAAGCTTTATTAAACAAACATAGTCACAGCTAGGGAAGAGTTAGGTTAGGGGTTTTTGGTTGACTTAGGTCAGTAGTGTGATTAAGTGCCTCACAGAATTACCGCAGTCTTTGTTATATTTATATAAAATTTATGACATATATTTACCATGCATATATACATATATAAATTCCTGGGCTTCAGGTAATGTTCTGTTTCTTCATCTAGATGCTGTTTATAAAGGTGCGTTGGGTTTGTGACAATTCATTGATGTGAACACATATGTGCATTTTTCGTATTATGTTGTACTTCAACAAAAAGATTTTTTAAAAGGAGAAGATAGCTCCTTTACACACTGTGCTGGCCAGACCATAGCTGGACTGTTATTTTTATAAATGTTTCATTTTAAGAAGTAAGAAGAGGAGGTATAAGTTTAAAGAGGAAGGGAGAAGAGCACTATAAGGGTCTATTTAGCCTGAAGAGGAGAAAGCCCATGGAGTGGAGTGGTCAGAGGCTTTGTGCAGTGGAATCAGCGATGGTGCCCTTTATAGCCCTGTCAGCCCTCACTGTGTAACTTGGGAAACTCACCTCTTCATGTCCCAGTTTCTTCCGTTACAAATTGCAAGAGCTCAACCAGATAATGAGAACCCTTTACATTCTAAACTGCTGGACGCATTGAAAGGCATGTACCTTAAAACGGGAAGGGTGTATTTCAATTTTTCTTTTCTTTTTTTTTTGGTCTGCATTGCGTCTTTGTCGCTGCGCGCGGGCTTTCTCTAGTTGCGGAGAGCAGGGGCTACTCTTTGTTGTGGTGCTTGCGCTTCTCATTCCGGTGGCTTCTCTTGTTGCAGAGCACGGGCTCTAGGCATACGGGCTTCAGTAGTTGTGGCGCACGGGCTTAGTTGCTTTGCGGCATGTGGGATCTTCCGGGACCAGAGATCGAACCTGTGTCCCCTGCACTGGCAGGCGGATTCTTAACCACTGCGCCACCAGGGAAGCCCTGAAGTGTGTATTTTAACGGTTTGTTGGTTCTGCCCTTGTACTATTCTTCTGTATTGCATATATTTTTATGCATTACTTTAAACCTTTGTGAAATGGGATGGATAGTTAACATACACATATTTATCTGAAGCAGAGGATGCTATATTCACTTCAGGAGTGACTTTTACACAACAATGGTAATTTAGGACTTAATTTGCATGTAAAAATTGTTCTAGACCTACTAAGCTTACTAACTGAAAGATTCATTGATTCAGAATCTATTTTTGGTCACAGATGTATTATTTTAAATTCTGATCCTAGCAAGTGACAATTGTTAGTCTTAGTTGAGATTATAAGCCTTAACAAATTTGTTCATTCTTAGGCAATCTCTAGAGTTGCATTAAATTACAAGCCAATCTATATGGTCCCCCAATGGATGACCACTGGGAGATCCTCTAAAAACATGGTGGCATTTCTACCTGGTATATGGCGGGAAGCAGTCAGTGCACTTTACAGCTTTTTCCCTTCCTCCCTCCCTCCCTCCGTCCCTCCCTTCCTTCCTTCCTTCCTTTGTCTGCCCAGGTCAAATCCCAGGAGGGATTCGTCCCTGGGCCTGCTGTGCTCAAGACAGTTTTATTTTATTTTTCAGTGAAACATGGCAATTTTCACATTTTATGGCCTTTTAATACTTTTTTTTAGTTGAAGTAGAGTTGATTTACAATGTTTCAGGTGAACAGCAAAGCGATTCAGCTACACACACACGCACATATGTCCTTTTTTCAGATTCTTTTCGATAACAGGTTATTACAAGATATTGAATACAGTTCCCTGGGCTATACAGTAGGTCCTTGTTGTTTATCTATTTTATATATAGTAGTGTGTATCTGTTAATCCCAAATTCCTAATTTGTCCCTCCCTCCACTTTCCCCTGTGGTAACCATAAATTTGTTTTCTATGTCTGTGATTCTTTTTTTGCTTTGTAAATAAGTTCACTTGTGTCATATTTTAGATTCCATGTATGTGATCCTATGCTATTTGTCTTTCTCTAAGTATTTTACTTAGTATGATCATCTCTAGGTCCATCCATGTTGCTGCAAACGGCATTATATCATTCTTTTTAATGGCTAATATTCCACTGTATATATGTGCCACGTCTTCTTTATCCATTCCTCTGTTGAGAGACGCTTAGGTTGCTTCCATGCCTTGGCTATTGCAACTAGTGCTGCTATGAACACTGGGGTGCATGTATCTTTCTGAATTAGAGTTTCTGTCTTTTCCAGATATACGCCCAGGAGTGGGATTGATGTATCATATTGTAACTCTATTTTTCTTTACCTGATTGACTTAGTAAGCGGACATATATTCAGGGGTTAAGGCCAAGGGTCCCGGAGCCCGCCCCCCCCCCCCAAGTAAGTGCTTGTTTACTCAGTGGCAAGCACTCGGGCAAAATTCAAGAGCTGTGACGGGCAAGTCACTCCCCCATCTGAGCCATCGAAGTAGATAAGCTGGTGCTTACTTAGAAATATGCCAGCCATAGTAAGTGCTCAAGATGTGTTAGCTCCAGAGGGCCCTCCCCCGGGGAAGATGGCAGCCAGCCCCATGGAGAAGTCCCCAGCCCAGCACAGGCCCCGAGAGCAGAGGAGCGACAGCCGATGGGGGAGCCTCCAGCGTGGGTGGACGGTTCAGCCCCGCCCTGCTCGCGCAGCACAGTGTCCAGTGGCCGCCGAGGGGAAGGGGAGGTGAAGAGGCCACGCATGCACCGGTGGGCCAGCGATGGCTGGACACAGTGGCCGCACAGACGCAGCTGCTGCCAGTGAGCAGGGCGCACACGCTGCACCCAGTGGGGCCCATTGGGCAGCTGAGCTGCCCCACTCCGGTTCAGCCCGTCCTGTCCTGTTTGACGGGGAGCTTCAAAAAGGCAGCTCTTTTTTTGTTTTTTCAAATAGTTATTTATTTTGGCCGTGCTGGGTCTTAGTTGTAGCATACGGGATCTTTAGTTGCGGCACGTGGGACCTTTGGTTGCAGTATGCGGACTTCCTAGTTGCAGCATGCGTGCGGGATCTAGTTCCCCGACCAGGGATCGAACCCGGGCCCCCTGCATTGGGAGCTCAGAGTCTTACCCACTGGACCACCAGGAAAGTCCCCCAATAAGGCAGCTTGAAACTGGAAATGTCCGAATCACCGTGATTCGGTGATTGGGTTACATTTTCCAGTACTGGTAGAAACTGGAGCTTGTGAACTTAGTTGTATTCAATTATAGAGAAATACCAGTTTCATATACGTCTGCATATCCAACTTTTGTGGACTACCAGTTACGATACTGGTAAAGTTGAGGCTTGCAAATTGTAGAACAAAAGTGATTTTATATTTGTGGGAACGTAGCTTGAAGAACAGAAAGGCCACCATAATTCTAATCGCAGCTGTTATTCAAGAAGATACTTGGTTCTATGGGGTTTCATAAAGGGGAGGGAAAAAAAACTCCCAAGGCAGCGAGGCAGGTTTTCATATCCTAGCTTGATGCTTCTCACGTATGGTTCCTGGACCGCCTGTGTGTGAATCTCCTCGGGGAGGACGCAGACCCCAGGCCTATCCGCAGATCCCCGAGTCAGTAATCAGTGGAGATTTTTCAAGCTGGTGGTGGTGATTTCCTTTCTCTCTCCCCTCTCCCATTCATCTCCCTGCGCTGCAACTAAACTCTGTGATTTTTAAACCCCAAACCCCTCAAAACCTGTACTCTTGCTTAAAACCACAGGGACTACCACTCTAATTATCGTCTGACGCACAAGCATCAGTGGAGGGGCGGTCTGTTTTCAGGGTAGCAGCACCGTCCAGCACAACTTTCTGTCATGATGGAAATGTTCCCGTCTCTGTCCCGTCCCATAGGGCAGCCACCAGTCACCGGCGGCTCCTGGGCACTCGGAATGGGGCAAGTGTGACTGAGGAACACTTGAAAGCGTGTACTTTCATCTTATTTAACTGCTTTAAATTTAAATAGCTTGGGCGTGACAGTGATGATGCGTGGACAAGAGCATATCTGGGACACTTTGGAGTCGACTGGACGGGCCAGGGCAGGCTCAGGGAGGCCCCTGGGGCTCTGGCCGGAGTTGCTGGGTGGGAGGGGGTCACTTAGGGAATAGGGAAGGGTGGGGAAAGGAAGTGACGTTGGGGTGAGGAGTCACCGGCTCCAAGACAGACATCTTGAGAACGTTCATGAACATACAGCCAACTCGTGCTGGTCTGGGACACACAGGTTTCTCCAGGTGACTTTGCTGATCTCGCTCTGATTCGTATAAATCTTGCCTGAAAGGCAAGCATTGGAGAGCTGGAGCTTAGTTTCCTGTCCCTCACACTTTCCTCATCAGAAATAATGTTCCACGCAAAATTCCTAGTTTGCTAACCAGTCTTACTTCTTGGATCTTTTAGTCTTTTGAAAGTTTGAACATGTTGTTCGTAGGAGCCTTTTTACAAATAGAGCTGAGATACTTGGAAAAGTCTATAACAACACGTTCATAATACAGTTGATTACCACCGGAGGACACCATTTGGGATTATTCCCATGACAAAGCTTCTTCTAGTCTAATTCAGAACTCTCTAGGCTGTGCTATCCCGTATAATAGCCACTAGCTCCATGTGGCTATATGAATCTTAACTCTTTAAAATAAACGTTCAGTTCCTCGGCCACACTCACCCCACTTCAAGTGCTCAGCTGTCACATGTGGCTGGCGGCTGCCATACTGAACCAGGCACAGCTCCCTCTAACACACACTTCAAATCATCTAGGGGGTAAACGGGTCCTAAGACAGACAACTAGTAGGCAAATGAGTTACTCAAAGAATTTCTAATGGTAATAGCTGTAGTATAAGAGAACGAAAATGCAGGTACACAATTAGACCAACTGGGGGTAGGCTCAGGCCGAGCAGGAGAGCCCTGATTTCTGTGCCACGAAATCGAAAGGATCAGGGTATCTGATGAGCTAAAAACCAAACACAGACAGAAGACATGGAGCAGCCTTGTTTCTTTAGAATGATCAAAAGTTTTCTAGGGCTTCCCTGGTGGCGCAGTGCTTGAGAGTCCGCCTGCCGATGCAGGAGACGTGGGTTCGTGCCCCGTTTCGGGAAGATCCCACATGCCGCGGAGCGGCTGGGCCCGTGAGCCATGGCCACTGAGCCTGCGCGTCCGGAGCCTGTGCTCCGCAAATGGGAGAGGCCACAACAGTGAGAGGCCCGCATAACGCAAGAAAAAAAAAAAAAAAAAGTTTTCTGTATGAAATTTTAAGGATAAAGGTGAACCTGATTCTGATTTTAAAGACTTAAACGTTTTAAAAAAGCTTTAAACAGAGGACAGCTTGTACGATGCAACTCTGATTTTTAGGGGAAATTGTTCAATGTAACAGAAGATGTGATGAGAGAACTTTAAACATTATGATATAAAAATGCATTCCAAATCTTCATGACCTTCTCGAGACAAGAACCTTCAAAGATGGGAACGGGAGCCCAGTACCCTCTCGGCCACCAAACAGACCTGCTCTGTTCAGACCACAGTCAGGTTGGCTCAGGTATTTTGGGACCTGGAGCAGAAGATGAAAGGTTTTCCCAGAACATCTTGGGATCACAGAATTTGGCATTTCAGTATGTCTACTGACATGATAGTTATAAAACTTGCATGAGGAGAAACTGGGCTATTTAAATGAAAGCTGAAACGTAGTCATTTGGAGTTGGTAAACTAAGCTTCAAGGAAAAATTACACACTAATTCTGGGGTTTCGACACACTGTCGTATATTTTAGAGAAGTCAGCTAATTTATTTGGACCATTTCCCCAACTGGAAAATGGGTGTCTCACAGTTAAAAATCTTGAAGAGTTGGTGATAAAGTAAAGAAAAGTCCTCGATAAAGTTGAAAGATTTTGCTTTTGAGATAATAAGCAAAAAAGAGGGAGAAGTTTAAAAACGTATTCATTTCTCCTTTGTTTAATCTCTGCAATCCCTATCTCACTTTGCAATGCTGTAGGCTATATCTGGATGCAGCTCCTTTGTGGCTTCAGAAGTCTTTAGGTAGCCCAGTTTGGTCCAACAGCATGAAGTTGAGAGTGCAGAGAAATGTAACAGATGGATGGGAGATTTTGCATGGAACAGTGTTAAGTACTCTGAATCTTGAGAAGAACCTGCGAATGAATCCTTGGTGCCTCCAGACCGTGGTGAGGCAGGCTAGGCCCTGGGGGTCAGAGAGGCCTGGCTGGATCCTAGCACCTTGGCTTTTAATAGCTGGGGGACCCAGGAGAGTCATCAACCTGCCAGAGCCTCAACTCCCTCATCTGTAAAATGAAAATGAAGACCCAGGGGAAAGCTGGCCTGTGGGTGTGAACTCTCTTCCTGAAGTGAGGTGTGCCTGACAATTTCTACCACCATCCAGATGAGCGGAGAAGACGAGCCAACCTTGGTGGCTGTTCTGAAGCACACGTCAGGACCCAGAACAGCATCTGTCCAAAGGGCAAGTCCTATCTGACCCAGTGGCCACGTTCCGCTGAGACCACAGACAACTCTGCCAGTGCCCAGCGTTAAGTCCCTGCCAACGAGCATGGACGCCTGCAGACACTGCTGTGTCCCTCTCATGCAAGCCTGCGAGACAAAAACTAAATAACGGAAAGAAGCAGTGACCAGTTTAACTCTTCAACAAAAATCAAAGAAAAATGAAAATGATTGGAAATGGCAACAGTTTAATTGAACCCATTTACTGGCATCTACCCTGTCTGAAAAAGGAAATCAGTAATTTTTCTGACTGTTCTTATAACCTGACAGTGAAACTGGTTCACACAATGAAAACATACATAATCCAGTGTCAAAAACTGGTGATTTACAGAAATCACCCCCATTTATTTTTTCCAGCAAAGAGGAGAAAAACAAACGTTTCCACAAGTCAGTGTTTGAATCACTGGCAAAAACTGTCTGCCTCATTCAACGTTCCCGGCCACAAGCTCTGGGAACACTCTGATGGCCACGAATCTCCCGTGGTTCAAACGGAACGGACAGCCCACGCATGAGGATTATGTGAGTTGAAGACAAGATGCCTTCTCACAATGCGCCTAAAAAGAAGGTCTTTGAAGAATATCCAGATCTTCAAAGGAATGAAAACACTCCTGTTCTGTTGTTGATTTTTGGTTTTGGGAATAAACTTTCTTCACTGGGAGGAAGGAGTTGTATGACTTTGTAAGTGGAAACCAAGAGGCCGCTGGCTAATACGTATGCCTCCCCTCCCACAGAGCTTTTCTGTCGCCCCAAAACCCTCTTCCATGAATTTTGTTATGGTTCGGAAAGGTAAGGAAAATGACTTCAAGTATTCAATTCCTATCAAAAATTGGTATCAAAAGTAATAAAGGACCTAATTTCTTTATAATTCCATGTTTTAAAAAATAACTTAAGAAGCAAGAGGTCCGGCCCTTTACTTGTATAAATACCACAGCGTAACTAGAGTTTCTTAAGACAACGTGGGGAGGAGTCCGTGTTGAGCACCTCGATCATTGATCTTAACGTTGGGAACGTCTCGGACACGGACGGAAGAGTCTTATAAGAAGGTGAGATACTGAAAAAGAAAAACACAAAGCAAGGGTGTGAAGATCAACACAGCTGTACAAAAAAGGCAAATCTTACGGTCTATTAATTCCTATTACGACATTCACTTTCCAGTACTCCCTACGCACGACAGCAATGTTACAAAGCAGGGGGCGCTGTGAACAGAGCAGGTCCTGCTGCAGCGATGATCTGGGGTACGGGCAGGCTCCCACCATGAGCTGCTGGGAAATTCAGCCAGTCTTCGGAAAGAAAAATCAACCCCTGATTTGCACAGTGAGCGTTACGCACACACATCCCATTGGACGCATGCTGGACGTGGAACCGGAAGACACAGGTTTCGGGTCCAGCCTTGACCCTTATCAGCTTTAGGGGTTCCTCTCAGCCCTGCTTCCCATATCTGCAACAAGAGGGAGAGGGTTCCTAACTCCCAGAGCTAGCAGGAGCATGGGACGGGTGTCAAGGTATGCTGTGAAACGGCAGCAGCACAACATAGGGTAGTGTTGCTATCTTTTCCTTAAAGAGTTGTTGAAAGATCAACACTGTAAAATGATGTAGGAAACAGAGGTGAGGGCTTTGACCTTATGGTCATGTTACTAAAACATGTGTAAACTAGTAAACTTGAAACAAGAATATACTGCAACAAGGTGTGGCTGTTAGGAGTTTCCATTGCAGAGCTCATGGAATCCTTGCAAACCGGACAAAAGTGTGCTACAGACAGAAATTTCTGTTTTCAACAGAGCACAAATTATCCAGCAACTTTTAGAGAGGTTGCTGTGTTCAGTAGGTAATGAAAGGCAGAACTGGAAGTGGTTATGATATAAAGGAATAAATAAGGTTAAACAGTGAGATTTGCTTATTCTTAACTAACTCTGAAAGCATCTTTAAGTTTAATTTCATCACAAATTTACACGTTCCCCGTGGTGCTTTGGAAAACAAGGGCCAGGAAAGATCAGAGTCTGCTAGGCTCTCCCACCGTAATCGTCAGGGGTAATTTCTGGCTAGCAGTTCCTGACTCACGTGTATTCCGCACCTAAATAACAATAAAGTACCACCTTCCCAAAACCTAGAGTGCAGGAAAAATGCAGCTGAAAGGCAGGCACTACCACCTGCTCAGTCTGAATCGGGTGCAGCTCAGCGTTCAAAGTCACTCCTGAATACTGACCCTGAGAGTCTGGGACAAAGGGCGGATTAGGCAAGAGATATGGATATCTGACTATATAAATAAGACATTTGTAACCCTTTCTTCACAAACTGGTTTCCTTACTTTATTCATTATTCACGTTTATCCATCTACTCACCTGTTAAGGGGTCTTATGCAACAGCAAACACATTTTAACCTTGAAAAGTGGATTAAATTCATTGTATAATCATAACTCATAAAAATGAGTACAATTCCAGTTTCACGAC
>NW_006776682.1:0-16623 GCF_000442215.2 Lipotes vexillifer
ACTGAAGCCCATGCACCTAGAGCCCGTGCTCCGCAACAAGAGAAGCCACCACAATGAGAAGCCTGCTCACCCCAACGAAGAGTAGCCCAGTGCAAAGTAATGAAGACCCAACACAGCCAATAATTAATTAATTAATTAATTTTTAAAAAAATTTAAACCTCAGGAGTTTCTCATGTTTACACTGGACACTCAGTGTCCAGCTATTCATCGAAGCTACCTTTTAAGAATTAGTTTATGGCTCTAGAGGCTTCTGCTATTGGGAAACAGGTTCTAAGCTGTGACTCTGAGGCTGCACCTGTCTCTACAGATTTCAGGTTGGTGGTTTCTCTCAACTACTAGCTGTCTGAAGCATCTAAGAAAATTCATTCATTTTCTAATTGTAAGAATAAGAGTGCTGACTTCTAAAATCTTTATATGTTGGAACTAAAGCTAGAAATCTTATTCCATTACATCCTCCTCCTCCCCCACCACTGGGTTTGTCTTATTTTGAGTTGTGAGAGGTTTTCTCATTATGCACAAACTTTCTTTATTAGATATGTTATTGGCAAATATTTTTATTAGACATTATTATTATTGTTATTCTCCTCAGTGCCTTTTGCAGAGTTTTATACAAATTTTTTTAATAGAGTCCAAGTGTTTATGTTTTGTTTTGGTGTCATAACCAGGAAAACCTTGTCAAATTCCTAGACATAAATATTTTCTTCTATGAATTCTTGTAAAGCCTTATCATTTTACTCTTCACTCAAATCTCTGATCTGTGTCAAGTATATTTTTCACATGGTGTAAAGTATGGAGCAAGGTTTATTTTTTGCATATTATTATTTTTTCTGGTGTACTTTGTCCCTTTCTGTAGATCCAAGTTTCCCTCTGCTATCTTCTCCTTTCTTCCTGAAGAACTTTGTTCAACAAATCTTTTAATGTGGTTTTGTTGGGGTGGAATATTTTCAGCTTTTATATATCTGTAGAAGTCTTTATTTTGCCTGTTTTTGATAGATATTTTCATTTGATATGGAATTTTGAGTAGTATTTTTTTGCTCACTTGTTTTCACTGGACAGCCTACTGTCAATCTTACATATTTTTTCCCTTGGTACATAGTCTTCTTTCTCTTCTGGCTTTTGAGATTTTTCCTTTATCAGAAGTTTTGAATGATTGGATTATGTGTTTTGGTGTCATTTTCTTCAAGATTCTTATACTTGGAAATGACTGAAAATCTTGTATCTGTGGGTATCTTCATATTTGGAAAACTTTCAGTAATTATTTCTACACATATTTTTCTGGCCTCCCCAATTTGAGAAGTTCAGTTACATGTATATTAGCACACTTGAAGCTGTCCCACAGCTGTTTCTCTTTTCATTAATTTTTATTCTGTGTTATATTTTAATAGCTTCTATGTTTTATTTTGAAGAATTTCTATTACCATGTCTTCAAGCTTTCTAATCTTTTCTTCCTGCAATGTTTAACTAGTCTATGTTTCATCCCAGGTATTGTCATCTCTAGAAGTTATATTTGGGTCTTTTCACATTTCTGTTTCTACATAACTCTTTGAACATATGGAATATAGTTTTAATGTCCTATTTTTCTAATACCTATCAGTCCTAGGTAGATCTGGTTGATTTTTTTTTCTCCTATTCATGGATTATATTTACCCATTTATTTGCATGTCTGGTAATTTTTGATTTGATGGCATACATTGTGAATTTTACACTTTTGGATGCTGAATATTTCTAGATTCTCTAATGCAGTTAATTTACTTTGAAGTACTTATTCCTTTCATGTCAAGGTTCATCAGGATTGGTGCAGTATTTAAGGTTAAATATTTCCTACTACTGAGGGAAAACTTTTCTATATACTCTGCTCATTATCCATGAATTATGAGATTTTTTTCAGTAATGGGAACAGGCACTATTTCCAGCCCTTTGCAAGTGTTGGGCTCTTTTGTCTTTAATTTTTCAAATAATTATTTCTCTAGCCTTGGGTAACACATGCATGCACTGATCAGTATTCTTCTGAATATTCAGGGAGTTCCCTCTGTAGAACTCTGGAGTTCTTTCTTGCAAAGCTGTGTCCTGTTTTATTTGTTTGTACATTCGTTTGCCTCTTAAGAGTTCTTTGAAATTATGGATTATTGTCTTTTATTACTTTTGGAAGTTCTCAGCCATTTCTTCAAATATTTATTCTGACTCATTCTCCTTCTGGGATTCCAAATACATATATTAGACTGCTTGATATTGTCCTATATCTTCTGCATGAGTATGATAATGATGATGATTGATGATAACTTTCACTCTTTTTTTCTCCTTTGTTTCAGTTTGAATAACACCTATGGACTTATCTTTAAATTCACAAGAATTCGTTGCATTCTTACTTTTGGTAACCTGTCAAAGGAATTCCTTCTGTACATCTTGTATCATGTTTTTGAAATTGTTTAGCATATTACCTATAGTTATTTTAATGTTCCTGTGTGATAGCTGCAACACCTGTGTCACACATATTATATATTTAAAATGAATATTATGATATATTCAGTATTTCTGGTACAATTGGCATGAAAAACTATATAAACCCTCAAATGTATGCAAGTCTCTATGCTCTAAATTGCCTTGTTAAATAAGATTTTTGCAACAATGAAAATGTTTAGTTTGGTAGCCACTAGCCACTTATACCAAGAAAGCATGTGAAATATGGCTAGTGTGACTGAGGAAGTGAATTTTAAACTTTACTTAATTCTAGTTAAATTTAAATAGTCACATCAAGCTGGTGACTACCATATTAGCACAATTGTAGAATTTATCAAATCTAAGCATAGAATTCATATTTTCAATTTTAAAAATTTAACTCAGCAAAATTGCTCCAGTATACACTGGAGGTACCTATAAAGAAAATAATATAAAGCTCTTAGTAGCCCATTATGTGAAGGGTAAATTTAGATGTGTTCACGACTAAGACTTTATCAAGCATGACCAATAACCTTCCATGTCTATACCTAAAAATATTCATGACTACCAAAAAAGTAAATATTTTTCTTAAGAAATATGGATTGTTTAAAAGTTCAACAATAAAATATTTTAGTTTTCCATATTATCCCTGTAATAAGAGACCCCAGGACTCCCTGGGGGATTATGGGATTTTTTTTAATTTTATGTAATATAATGTGTACAAATTTAAATATGATTACTTGAAATAAAGGGATAAACCTATTTTATCATGGCACACAGTTTTGACATATTTGTAAATAACATCATAGTCCAGTATAAAGAGATCAAAACTGGGAATTAGAAATGGTCATCTTGTCTGACTGTGCACCTGTCTTGAGCAACAATTCTTTGAGTGTCATTTACCTTTTGTGTAAATTGGAGACAATGGACTACCTCATGCAGTTGTTAATAGTGCAGAGGAACTATACATATTTCAAGGATTATGATATTTTTGTGGCTTTGCTCAGAACAGTCCCCAGGGTTCTGATATTACAACTCAATATAAACACTGACAACATTAAAATTTACATTTATTTGTAAATTTACATGCATAGTACAAAATATTACATATGCATTTTAATTACAAGTACATCTACATGGTAGTACATCTAAAATACATCACCAATTCTCATTAAAGTAGCTTCCTTTTTAATCATTTACATGACTTAGGATGTGTGAGAGTGAGATATAATTCAGATGTCCATTAACAGAATCTATTTATCAATTTGAAGGTTTGCCCCATTCACCCCCTACTGTTCTGCATTATTTCAACTAGATGAGGTGGTGTACACACTGCTGGTAATTTAGGGAGCTGAGAATAAATGCATACCATTTTTTTTTACATCTTTATTGGAGTATAATTGCTTTACAATGGTGTGTTAGTTTCTGCTTCATAACAAAGTGAATCAGTTATGCATATACATATGTCCCCATATCTCTTCCCTCTTGCGTCTCCCTCCCTCCCACCCTCCCTATCCCACTCCTCCAGGTGGTCACAAAGCACTGAGCTGATCTCCCTGTGCTATGTAGCTGCTTCTCACTAGCTATCTACCTTACGTTTGGTAGTGTATATATGTCCATGCCTCTCTCTCGCTTTGTCATAGCTTACCCTTCCCGCTCCCCATATCCTCAAGTCCATTCTCTAGTAGGTCAGTGTCTTTATTCCTGTCTTACCCCTAGGTTCTTCATGAAATTTTTTTTTCTTAAATTCCATATATATGTGTTAGCATTTTGCTGCAGGGAGCCTTTATCTTGCCTTTTCGGTTCAGAGCATCGTTACTCAAAGTAACACCAATTAACACTTAAGCGATAGAGTTTCAGTTTCTAGGTAAAAACTGGGAATCTCTCTTTCATGCCTCTGTACTAGAGCTTGTGTAGTTATGATATTTAATCAGCTGAAAGCAGAGGGCATGCACTTGTATTTGTGTTGTTATTTATAACTGAGTATAGCACTGCAGCTGTGGCAAACCTTACTGGCATAATGTGTACAAGGTTTAATGCTTTCTGGTGCTTCTCATTGCTCACCCACCAGGCTATTCTGCTATAATGTGGCAGAGTATTCTAAAAGACTTGTTTGTGACTGAAGTTAATTGGGGGAGGGGGTGGGGAAGTTGGAGAGTAAAAACAGTAGTGAAAGCTGAAACATATTAATTAATTTTCAAAAATAAGCATGATCCTTCTACAATTCTGGATAATTTTCAAACTCACAAACATGATATAACAATTCAGATGAGCATAAATAGTAAGGGTCAGAGGAGAATAAATAATAATAAGCCAAATGTCTATTTTGAAGTTTAAAAAGACTTTAGTGTCTGTTGTAATTACACACACACTCACACACACAATATACAAATGAGGAAAGAAGTGAGATTTCACAAATCATGCCCTAGAAACCTAGTATTCTGAGCTTTAATGTGCTAAAAATTGGCTGTATTCACAACAGGACCTCTGGACGGCTGCTAGCATGGAAATTGGCATCACAGCTATTAAAATGTACATTTTGTACAAAGATAGCAGTATTACAATAGTATCTAAAATAGGCCTGTACAAGTTTTTTTCACTAAATATACATTAAGTCCTTAGGCTATCATCTTTATGGGAGCACTATGAAAAAAATATTTGTTAGACAAAAATAGAAGCTACTATTGAGGTAACTTCACAATTATAAAATCTTTATCTGCTTTGTGTCTTCTTCCAGTATCTTTCCTCTGATTTTCCCTTTGCAAATCCTCATTTTATTATCCAGATGGTGCTCTGATTATTTATTGATGTCTTCAACAATGCAAAATTTGTGAAATATCTACTAGATGTTAAACTTTAGCCAATATTTTCGGGATGCAGCATTGAACAAAATGAATTCAAATTTATCCAAGCATATTCTACAGCTACAAACTTCTACTTTCATAGGGTTTATATTCTACTGTAAATATCCTTGTGAGGCATGCAATCATTCTCCCTTCCAATGATAGGTAAACACAATGAAGAATCACTATATTAGAACCAGATTGATTGGCATCACACATAAGTATCCTTGATCATGAAAAGCTGTGGCCAAAAGACAACCTAATCCTTTCTGTTCTGCTAACTAAATTCTTCCTTAATTTTGAGATTCTGGTAACTATTTCAAGAGACTGGTTTTTGCTACTTCAATAGTCTTTCTATAAAGGAAAAGTTGCTTTAAGAGCAGCTACTGCTTACACACTGGAGTAGTAATTTGAAAAATAAAATAATATAATTGAGTTATTCAAATATATTTTAAATATCACACAAACAACAATGGCAACAGATCTTTCTAGTATAGTTGTGAAGATCAAATGAATTTGCACTTGGAATGTTTCCTTCATGGTTGCAGCACATTGTACACACATGTAAATATTAGTTTGCTGCTTTTATTACTTCTACCAGCCAGAGAGCACATTATGTCGTGGTCTATATTTGTTTACAACATCTTGTGATCTGGAAATTAATAAAATATATTATGTGGTGGTCCACATTTGTTTATCATACCTTATGATCTAGAAAGTAATGGCATAGGAAAGAAAGAAAGGTATAGTAGAAAAATCACTAGATGAGGATTTAAAAGATGAGGTTAAAATTCAGATATGCTACAATTAGCAGATTTTCAATTTCCACAATTCTCAAGGATTGAGAGTAGATGAGCTAATAATTAAAGGATTATTTTATAATTTTAGAGAAAATTAATTGCAAAATAGTTTAGTCTTCTTAAAGTACTGAGTTACATGATACAAATATTAGCTTTTCATTTATTTAAGTGATTAAATATATTTCCCTGTGAATTAATATGATATTAAATCTAATCTAAGATGTTTATAATTATATGCAGTGTTTCATTCCCACCTCCATCATGGATGATGAATTAACAAGAAACTAACTTTGTTTTTAATAATTTGAAATTTTCGGATAGGCATAAAAGATAAACTTTATTAAACTGATCAACTAAGTAGGCATCATGAGTAAGTGATGATATATGTTATTTATCATTATATGTGAGATTGACCAATACTATCATTGTGTTTAAATATGAGAGCCAATTATAGAGCATCAATTCCAAAAAGGAAAAGAGAAAGAAATTGCTTCTGCACATATTTGTTCAGGTAAAGAGAGTCATGTGGCTGGACCTAACTTCGATGGGGCAGAGAAATGTAGTCTTACCTTATAGTTAGTAAGCAGAGAGCTGGAAATGCTTGAACAGTATTAATAAGAACAATTTTATAATATTTTTAAAATGTGCTCTTTTTAACATTAAGTTTATTTTTCATTCTTTCTAATGTTAATAATATTTTATATCATTTTGAAGAACATCTATACATATTTTTATAAGCTTTGGGTTAGTTGACTCTTCTTAAAATTTGAGAAAAGTTTACATTACTTGATATAATACAATTCTGTTTTGTAATATCATATACATTTTAGTAATGTTATATAATTTTAAAAAGTTCCAATTTGGAAAATAATTATTTTATTAAGTAAATTCCATAATTATGCCATTAAGAACTATTCTTATATATTTGTGCATGGTCTAATATAATCTTACCATATAGAGTTAATTAATCATGATTTGCTTTTGCAGCATTAGTGCTATTGGTCAATAAGCCCATTTAAAAAATAATTTTTAGTTAACCATTTTGGGTTGTGAATCAGGATTTTCCTTCAATGGTTGCAATAATGAGACTTGAAAGAAAAGAGTAGTTGTAGAAGTGTGAGATGGTTTGTGATAGCAGTCCTCAGCAGAGAGTATACGTTGGAGGTACTAGTTTTTGTCCTCCACAGTCACTTGACAAAGTCTGGAGACATTTCTGATCATCATTATTGGGGAGTGCTACTTGTTTTAGGGGGTAGAGGCCAGCAGTGATGCTAAACATCCTACAATGCACAGGATAGCCCTGCACAACAGAGAACTGTCCAGTCCAAAATGTCAATGGTGTCATGGTGGAAAATCCTATGCTAAAATATCAAACCAGATAGTGGGGCACCCCCAGGATAGCTACAGAGGGACACAGTTAACACTTCAAGGACCTCAGAGAAAAAGGAGGAAATAGTTACTGGTGCTCAGTAAAAGGTAGAATCTTGGATAAGTGGGCCTGTTAATGGAAGTTATTACCACAGAGGGATGCAGTGACAGCCAGGGACAAATACGACAGCATGGACTTAAAATGAAGATAACTATGGACCTCTGTAATGCCTTGAGGAATTATGTATTTTAAAAATATGTTAATGAAGCTCTTCTGATTTTAATATTAAATAGATCCTCCAGTTTAGTGCTTATCAAACTTTAGTCTGCATCAGAATCTTCTGGTATGGAACAAATACTTTAACTTCTGTCTCCTCCTTTAAACTGCCTATGCTACCATTAAACAAATCTAAGCAAAGATAGCTGTCAAAGGAATCTTTTTTTAAATTTTTATTGGAATATAGTTTACAATGTTGTGCTACATTCTGCTGTACAGCACAATGAATCAGTTATACATATACATATATCCACTCTTTCTTAGAATCTTTTCCCATATAGGTCATTACAGAGTATTGAGTAGAGTTCCCTGTGTTATACAGTAGGTCCTAATTAGTTATCTATTTTATATACAGTAGTATGTATACGTCAATCCCAATCTCCCAATTTATCCCTCCCCCCTTTTCCCCCAGTAACCATAAGACTGTTTTCTACATCTGTAACTCTATTTCTGTTTTGTAAATAAGTTCATTTATACCATTTTTTTTTAGATTCCACATAGAAGCAATATACAAGTAGCTCATGCAGCTCAATAACAAAAAAACAAAAAACCCAATCAAAAAATGGGCAGAAGATCTAAACAGACATTTCTCCAAAGAAGACATACAGATGGCCAAAAAGTTCATGAAAAGATGCTCAGCACCACAAATTATCAGGGAAATGCAAATCAAAACTACAATGAGGTATCAGCTCAAAGGAATCTTAGAGATACAGTGTCCAGGGGGTCAGTCTCCTGGACTGAGAGCAATATAGAAAAAGGTGGAGAATAGAACTGAGGTGGGGTAAATTCAGAAAAAGACAACACACCTATCAGATGTGGTTTGTGTTGAAATTTTACTGTGCTATTTAGATTAACTCAGTCTCCTAAAATAACATACAAAAAGGAAATTTGGATAAAGCGATCTCTTTTTATTACAAAGACAGTTTGTTCCCACAGATATATATTTTTAAATGAGCAATTTGAGAACTTCTAAACATATTAGAGCATAATCTTTTCTATCTTTTTATAGAAGAAAAACATTTAACATGAAGTTCCACAGTTTAAGATGTTGAAACAGTTGATTTCCATTCACCTTTTTTGTTTACTATCCATTTCTCAGAAAAATGTTCCCCACTAATGGCTTGTAGCAATTAAACCTATGTGGGAGCATAAGTTTTGAGAAACTTGCAAAATGTTATTACCTTATAATATAACTATATTAAAAAGTCTGCATTGTTCACAGAGAGCTGATTTCAGTGTACAGGACCCCTCACTGAGGATTAAATTAAAATAACTCTTCATAGATGGCTCCCACTGGAATGTAAATTACAATTCTAAGATTGCTGGTTCTCATGGCCTGCCTTTGCTATTTTTCTATTGAAACTTCTAATTTTAGTATACATGATTAGTGTGTTTTGGATCTAATGAGACTGGGATGGCCAAAATGGACGAAGATTAACAGGTAAATCACACGGGTCGGATTGGTTTAGGTCCAGAGGCTGACTGCATATACTCATCAGCACAGAAACATGTGGAGTTTGTCTTTCACTCTACAGAAACTATGCAAGTGAAATACTTGGGGTTTTTTGTTTCTTTGTTTTCTATTTTCTAGGTAGACATTCAGCTTCAAAAGTAAACAAACAAATACACAAAACAAGAAGTATTGAAGCTGAGAGCAGATCTAGCTCTTTTTCATATTTTGATTAACTGTTTTATTTTTTGCTTCATTTCGTGGTATCTCAATAGTCTTAAATGTGCACTATAACAATGGCCTTTGATGTATGAGTCATAAAACAGCAGCATCAGCATCACCTGGGGGTCTGTCACTAAAAAATGTCATAGGCCCAATCCTGAACACTGAATCAGAATCCCTGGGTTTGGGGTCCAGGAATTGGCCTTTTAACAAGCCTTTTAACAAGCCAAGAGATACATTATTCCATAGTTCCAGGCAAAGGCAAAGCTTCACTACTAATTACTAACAATTTTATTTTAATGCATCCCATATTAAAATCCTATTCATCACTCCATCCACAACATATAGCAGAATGTTGGGATAGAGCAGGAGCTCATTCAGATGATCAAAGAGGATAAAGGAGCTGCGTAAGCATATGGATGTGCATATGAAGGCAAACAAGACAAGATATCAGGCCAAAGACTGATCTCAGTATAATTTCTTACCTGGTACAATTGCTTCACTGAGGGGCCCTACTGGGCTGCTTTCATTATCACAGAGTTTCTTAAAGGAATTAGGGCAAGTCACTTGAAACTTATGGGAAACAGGTATTAACAGCTGAGCTAAGGTGAAGTTTTCAACATAAGAGTTGTACTGTAACAGGCAAGTCATCTTATAATCTAAATTATATAACAGAAACTGTCTCCATACACAACATATACTTGGGAAAAGCCTAAAGCTTATAGGAAAAAATATCAACCACTGAAAATCTATGGAGGTCTTCCATGCAAATTATAATCAAAGGAGCCTTTGATGGGTCCTAAATTTGACCAGAATACCTCAACCTCAGAATATAGACAACATGAAATATATTTTCAGGAGATAATATAAATATGCTTGCAGGGAGAGGTGAATAAGGATGGAACTTTTAAAAATATGTTTTCTATCTCCCCTCTCACCTGAAGTACCAGCCAGCAAAATTTTGCCATATTTATAATAATATCCCAAAGGTCTGTTTCTCCTGACTTGAGAAACAAAGGATGTTTCTAGAATTCTTTCAAACTTCAGGCTATTTCTGCTATTCTCTTCCCTAAAGAGTTTCTCTAGCCATCTCTGAGACTGGGGAATTGTCATTTTATAATCAGACATGCTATTTGTAACTTTAAATAAAATCTTTCTCCTCTTATGTTCACTTTGTTTGCTGGCATCCTACTCTGCTCACTGTCAACAGCTCTGCCCCCAATGGGGTTGTCCAATCTGTCAATCTCTGTGCTCTTTACTCTCCCTGCCCCCAGCATGGAAACTCCTTCCTATCTCTTTACACTCAACTCTTTCAGATAAGTTATCCACAGTGGAGCTCTTGGGCCAATAGTGGTACAATTCCTTCGTTTATACCATACCTTTAAGGGTAGTCAGATCAAAGAGCAGTTGGGCATAAATGCACAGTATAGTGAGAAACATGACTTAATCTTATATTCAGTCCCTGTCTTCCTTTGTGGCTCAGAGTCCTACTACCTCACTCCTATGACTTTTCTCTCTTAGTTTTCATGATCTCTCCCTACTTCCAGCTTCTGGGGCATCTAGTCTCTTAGACAGATTTATTCTAATTAGAACCCTAATAGTGGATTAAGATTAACTCCTCTCCTCATTAAAATCAAAGGGCATCACTGTGTATGTTTCAATATCCCCAACATTCTGAGACTATTAAGATAAACCTTAAACTTTCTGCTATTCATGAGAGTAGGTTACAGAGAACCACATAGGCATTTTTGCAGAATTTCTTAAAATAAATTTAGATAGGTTCTGACCCAACCAACATATTGTCACAAATAACTCTCTTATGAAAATTGGAATTTTGAGCACTGATATAGAAGAATTAGATTGGATGCTATGAGGTAAGAAGGAGATGGTCATGGTCATTCGATATCACAAGAAAAACACCAGCGAACTTCTAAATCAAAGGGAAATATGAAGGATGGAAAAGTTGAACTACATGAACTAGCTGTTTCTGTAGGCCAAAAATAGTTGAACATTGTAAATTTAGTAATATTTCTTTTGATTTCAATCATGGGAAGAGATTGTGAGATTGGTTCTGCTACTTTTTGTAACCTGTTTTTCTATTCAGGTATTCATGGTCAAACAAATCAGTACATTGACATTAAAGGCAATATTCAATACGATGAGGCATTAGAGCAACATTGCCTAATTAAATAAGATGATATAATATGTATAATTCTAAATTTCCTAGTAGCAACATTAAAATTTTTTAAGTAATTAATTTTAATAATAAATATGTATAAAACACTAACTTTATCATCAATCAATACAAAATTATTTTACTTATTTTACTATTTACTATTATTATTACTATTTTACTTATTTTTTTTACCAAGTCTTTGAAATCCACTATGTATTTTACACTTACAAATATCTCAGTTTGGACTGACTTCATTTCAAATGCTCAATAGTCATAGATGGCTACTGGGTACTCTACTAAGGTTGAAGTACTGGATTTTTGAATCTGTCATTGGTGTATTAAATTGTATTTATCTATTTTAATTTCTCTTTTAAGCCAGAGTAGTAATTTTTTATGAGAAACTAACTCATATGCAATATATATTTCCCCAAGTTATTAAAAATAGTATCAGTGATGCTGGGAGTATTATAATTTAATTTTGAAGATAAATACACTTTGGATAAACTTGTTCTTATGCTTTTTGTACAAAATTCATATACTTTTGAAGAAAAAATATTTTAAACAAGCAAAATATATAGTAGCATTCTAGAATTATGAAACATAGTATGAACACCATGATTAAAAATTATTGCACTAATAAAAGCATAATTGTTAAATAATTTAAAAAATTCTGTTAATCAATTCTGAAGAAAGAATTAACTGGTTTAATATGAAAAATAAATCTCATTCCAATATCAATTGGCTTAATTTTGCCCTATGAATCTTTATCACTAGTTGATTGTGTCCTGTAGAGATACAACCAGAGCCCAGGTTTGTGAACAGTTGGTGAACAAAAGCCATCAGGCACATTTTTTCTGCCTATGTTAGCAATGCTGATTTCAGTGAAGGTCACTCAAATCATCCATATTTGATCACTGCTATCTGACTAGTGATTCTAACTGAATCACTAAAGGCTCAAGGTTCCTTGTGAAATGGATTAAATCCTTTAAGGAACCCTCAGGAGCACTGCAGAAGCAGGTGAGACTGATTCACTAAGCTCAAGTGGCAGGGAAAAGGGTCCTTAAACTAAGAGCTCTGGTGGTGTCCAGCATTTTGCAATGCAGCAGCAAAGACTAGGGCTGAAGTGTCCACAAAGGAGAGTCTTTAGATTGTTCAAGTGATAGTGATCACAAGAGATCCCCTGGAGTAGAGTGGTGACTGTAAAATAGCAGCAAGTGCCCTTTTACCTCTGCTTAAGTGGGAGAGGCACTCATGTTTCATCTAATGCCCGGTCTCACTGGATTGTAGTGACCAGTAATCTCTGGCAGGACCATTAAGTCTGGAGAAATGGAAAGGGCCTTAGACACTCACTACTATAATTCTCAGATTTATTAGAAGCTTTTTCTTCTATCTTCTTATTTGTTTAAAGTTTAAGCCCCAAATTAATGGTCCAACCATGACAAAACATTTTAATTTTGCATTAACAGAGCCCAGATTAGCTTTACCACTGCTGTTAACATATGTGGTTCCTTGGTGTGACTATATTTTTGATTTTCATAACTTGAAAAATTAATTTTCTGGCCTTAACTTAATCTGTAATATGATAAGCACCAAGCATAAAATGGCAAAATTGTTTGCTAAAAATAATTAGTAGAATTATTTGTGGGTGGGAGGGTAAAAGGAAAATGAGAGAGTAAGACGCGGAGATCACCTTCCTCCCCAGAGATACACCAGAAATACATCTACACGTGGAACAACTCCTACAGAACACCTACTGAACGCTGGCTGAAGACCTCAGACCTCCCAAAAGGCCTGAACCACCCCACCCATGTACCTGGGTAGGGCAAAAGAAAAAAGAATAAACAGAGACAAAAGGATAGGGACAGGTCCTGCACCAGTAGGGGGGAGGTGTGAAGGAGGAAAAGTGTCCACACACTAGGAAGCCCCTTCGCGGGCGGAGACTGCAGGTGGCAGAGGGGGGGAGCTTCGGAGCCGCGGAGGAGAGCACAGCAACAGGGGTGCGGAGGGCAAAGCGGAGAGATTCCAGCACAGAGGATCACGGCCGACCGGCGCTCACCAGCTCGAGAGGCTTGTCTGCTCCCCCGCTGGAGTGGGTGGGGCTTCGGTCGGAGCGCAGGGAGAGGACTGGGGTTGGCGGCGTGAACACAGCCTGCAGGGGGCTAGTGCACCACGGCTGGCCGGGAGGGAGTCCAGGAAAAAGTCTGGACCTGCCCAGGAGGCAAGAGACTTTTTCTTCCCTCTTTATTTCCTGGTGCGCGAGGAGAGGGGATTAAGAGCGCTGCGCGCGGACCCCAGAGACAGACATGAGACACTAAGCCTACTGCTGCCACCACCAAGAAGCCTGTGTGCGAACACAGGTCACTATCCACACCCCGCTTCCGGGGAGACTGTGCAGCCCACCACTGCCAGGGTCCTGGGATCCAGGGACAAATGCCCCGGGAGAACGCACTCACGTGGGCCTCTGCCGCCACAGGCTCGACCTGCACTCTGTGACCCTCCCTATCCCCAGCCTGAGTGAGCCAGAGCTTCCGAACCAGCGGCTCCTTTAACCCCGTCCTGTCTGAGCAAAGAACAGACGCCCTCCAGCGACCTACACACACAGGCGGGGCCAAATGCAAAGCTGAGCCCTTGGGAGCTGTGGGAACAAAGAAGAGAAATGGGAATCTCTCCCAGCAGCCGCAGAATATCGGATTAAAGGTCCACAATCACCTTGATGTACCCTGCATCTGTAGAATACATGAATAGACAACGAATCATCCCAAATTGAGGAGGTGGACTTTGAGAGCAAGATTTATTATTTTTTCTCCATTTCATATTTTGGTGAGGGTGTACGTGTATGCTTCTGTGTGAGATTTTGTCTGTATAGCTTTGCTTCCACCATTTGTCCCAGGGTTCTATCTGTCCATCTTTTTTTTTCTTAATAATTATTTTATTTTAATAACCTTATTTTATTTTACTTTATATTCTTTATTTCTGTCCTTCCCTCCTTTAGACAACGAAACATCCCAAATTGAGGAGGTGGACTTTGAGAGCAAGATTTATGATTTTTTCCTCTTTTCCTCTTTTTGTGAGTGTGTATGTGTATGCTTCTGTGTGAGATTTTGTCTTTATAGCTTTGCTTCCACCATTTGTGCCAGGGTTCTATCCATCCGGTTTATCGTTTTTGGGGGTTTTTTTCCTCTTAATAATTTTTTTTTATTTTAATAACTTTATTATATTTTATCCTACTTTATTTTATTTTACTTTATCGCCTTTCTTTCCTTTTCTTTTCTTCCTTCCCTCCTTCCTTCTTTGCTCCCTCCCTCCCTCCCTTCTTTCTTTCTTTCTACTTCTACTAATTCTTTCTTTCTACTTTTTCTCCTTTTTCTTCTGAGCCGTGTGGATGAAAGGCTCTTGGTGCTGCAGTCAGGAGTTAGTTGGCTCTCCCTCTGAGGAGGGAGAGCCAACTTCAGGACACTGGTCCACAAGAGACCTCCCAGCACACACCACCAGACGTGGACCTGCCCACCAGAAAGACAAGATCCAGCCTCATCCACCAGAACACAGGCACTAGTCCCCTCCACCAGGAAGCCTACACAACCCACTGAACCAACCTTAGCCACTGGGAACAGACACCAAAAACAACAGGAAATACGAACCGGCAGCCTGCAAAAAACAAACCCCAAACACAGTAAGATAAGCAAATAAAAAGACAGAAAAACACACAGCAGATGAAGGAGCAAGATAAAAACCCACCAGACCTAACAAATGAAGAGGAAATAAGCAGTCTACCGGAAAAAGAATTCAGAATAATGATAGTAAAGATGATCCAAAATCTTGGAAATAGAATGGACAAAATGCAAGAAGCAGTTAACAAGGACCTAGAAGAAATAAAGATGAAACAAACAATGATGAAAAACACAATAAATGAAATGAAAAATACTCTAGATGGGATCAATAGCAGAATAACTGAGGCAGAAGAACGGATAAGTGACCTGGAATATAAAATAGTGGAAATAACTAACACAGAGCAGAATAAAGAAAAAAGAATGAAAAGAACTGAAGACAGTCTCAGAGACCTCTGGGACAACATTAAACGCACCAACATTCGAATTATAGGGGTTCCAGAAGAAGAAGAGAAAAAGAAAGGGACTGAGAAAATATTTGAAGAGATTATAGTTGAAAACTTCCCTAATATGGGAAAGGAAATAGTTAATCAAGTCCAGGAAGCACAGAGAGTCCCATACAGGATAAATTCAAGGAGAAATATGCCAAGACTCATATTAATCAAACTGTCAAAAATTAAATACAAAGAAAACATATTAAAAGCAGCAAGGGAAAAACAACAAATAACACACAAGGGAATCCCCATAAGGTTAACAGTTGATCTTTCAACAGAAACTCTGCAAGCCAGAAGGGAGTGGCAGGACATATTGAAAGTGAGGAAGGAGAAAAACCTGCAACCAAGATTACTCTACCCAGCAAGGATCTCATTCAGATTTGATGGAGAAATTAAAACCTTTACAGACAAGCAAAAGCTGAGAGAGTTCAGCACCGCCAAACCAGCTTTACAACAACTGCTAAAGGAACTTCTCTAGGCAAGAAACACAAGAGAAGGAAAAGACCTACAATAACGAGCCCAAAATAATTAAGAAAATGGGAAGAGGAACATACATATCGATAATTACCTTAAATGTAAATGGACTAAATGCTCGCACCAAAGGAACAGACTGGCTGAATGGATACAAAAACAAGATGCATATATTTGCTGTCTAGAAGAGACCCACTTCAGACCTAGAGACACATACAGACTGAAAGTAAGGGGATGGAAAAAGATATTCCATGCAAATGGAAACCAAAAGAAAGCTGGAGTAGCAATTCTCATATCAGACAAAATAGACTTTAAAATAAGGACTATCAGAAGAGACAAAGAAGGACACTACATAATGATTAAGGGATCGATCCAAGAAGAAGATATAACAATTGTAAATATTTATGCACCCAACATAGGAGCACCTCAATACATAAGGCAAATACTAACAGCCATAAAAGGGGAAATCGACAGTAACACA